>NC_081783.1:22618993-22708553 GCF_963082965.1 Carassius carassius
CACACACACTCACACACTCACACACTCACACACACACATCTTGGGTTGAAAGCACAGAGAAGAAACAAAAACAGGATTGCAATTAAATTTCTGCACATAAATCACCCACGCAACCAACTTCAGCACAGAGAACGGCTTCCTTCTAAATCCTCAACCCAATGGACCGGAAACTAAAACTGAAAATGATAATTTTACAATGATCTTTTATTTGGAGTAATTATAAATGTAATTAATGTTAAGTGATATCATTGGTGTGGCATAAATTGATTTTTGATCAACAAGATCATCTGTCCATGTGTGTGCTGATGCTACAGTTTGTATATGTTTATGAATAGCAGCAGATTTTACAGCCATAATTCAACATGTTCACTGGTTGTGAAAAGACTCAAAATGTAATGGCATTTGACTAAAATATTGTTTCTAAAACATACAAATGAGCTGCACAGCCTCATTACAGCAGTTCTGTCATGACAGCTCTCAGAGGGATTAGAAAGGTAATGTACATAACAATGTCAATGTATTTGGTCTTGGCGGATAGATCTGCTACGCTGCTGCTACGGGAGAGCAAGTACTGAGATTTGCTACTGCCAATACATCCACAACATGCTGCTGTGAGCATGTAAGAAATATTGCTTCTGCAAATATAACATACATAAAATAACCCCCCAGCATGCATGAATCACCTCGCAGCAGATCTATACAGGTGGAGCTGGGGAAGGTGGAGAGTTTCTGAAGCAAGATGCACCTCTTAAGGTAAGCCCAAGTCATATATTTGAATGCTGAGCAGTAAGCTCATTGGCTACCGATACAGGAGAGAACCAATCAGCAGTGCCATGTGATAATGATGTAATGACATGAAATAACCCCCCACAAAGCAGGAGACATAGAAAGGACAATACAAGCCAAAACAAGATCAAAACACCCCCCAACAAGCAGATCTACCGCCAAGACATATGTTCTGCTGCCGCTCCGAAGAGCCATGTGAACCGCATGTATTATGTGTTTTGGGACTCTATTTAAAATTTGAATAAAAGTGATTACAGATTGAAAGATTAATTAAATTGTTAATGACTTTAAAAGTAAATTGTTAAAGGTACAGGTTGTAGGACCTGCCACTAGAGGGCTCACTACCAAAACAATAGCAAGCGTGTGGTTTGATGATGCTAAGAAGGAGTTTGGAATGATGGGATTTGTTGTCTTCTACCCAACCGCTAATCATGGATTTAACGCGAGTTCAACGATTAGCGCGAGTAGATTATGTAGATGTGTATAGACAGATTGACTGACACTTTGTGTAAAGCCAAGGTCTCGCTTTATTCACCCATACAATCGTTCTCTTATTTCTGTCTTAACAACCCCCCTTAAAATGGCCACAAGGAACAGGACTGCTGCAATAAGAGAGTTATGAACAGTCTGAGCTTATGTAGTGTAGTCTTTGTATAGGGAGTTGGGCTTTGATATTCTCCCTGAGTGGGTGACAACCACAGGTGGTTCCTGTACCTGTTCTGTCTGTGGCTGATCGACATTAGGCAGGGGTTCTGGCAGCGGTTCATTGTTGGTGTTAAGTAGGACCTCTGTTGTTGTAGGCGGGGTGTACTGTTCATGTGTATGTAGGATGTGGCACCTGTTTCTTACATATGTGGCATCTCCCGCCTGGACCTGGTAGCTGTTTGGCTGTGGTGCTTTTCCTATTACCATTCCCAATCTGTCATATCCCCTTTCTGTCTGTAATCTCACTGTCTGCCCTGCTTGCAATGAGGCCAAGTGTCTGGCTGACCTGTCATAGTGTGTCTTTCCCCTTTTTCTGATATGTTAGGCTGCCTGGACCTGCGTTTCTACCTTTGGCACATACATGGCTTTGGTCATGGGAATAAGGGTCTTGGTTGCTTTGAGAAAGCAGGCGCTGTGCTGGTGAGGGCAGCCCATTCCTTGGTATGTTGCGTAGATTGAGCAGTGCCGCATATACATCTGTTCCATCATGTGTGCAAAAGGTGTTTGGCTGAGCGTACAGCCCTCTCAGCAAGCCCATTTGATTGAGTGTAGTGGGGGCTGTTGATGACATGACAGAGGTCCCATGTGCAGGCAAATTCTTTGAACTCCCTGCTTGTGAAATATGCTGCGTTGTCAGTCATTAGCTGCTGAGGAGCTCCATGGGTGGCAAAGTGGTGCTTTAGTCTGGTTATAATGGTCGCACTGGTCATGTTTGGGAGCTGGTCTATTTCTAACCAACCGGAGTATGAGTCAACGAACACCAGATGTTCTTTCCCGCCCCACTCAAAAACGTCTGCTACCGTAAGGGCCCATGGTAAGTCTGGTATATCATGCAATTGAAGGGGCTCATTTGTTTGGTGTGGTCTGAGGGCATTACAAGGAGGGTACCTGGAGATTTCATGTTCAATATGCTGGGCCAAAACATGGTTTCTCTGGCCCTGCGCTTTGTTACTTCTAGGCCTGGATCCCCTTGATGCAGCTGTCTGACATAATAGTGTTGCAGTGAGTGGGGAATGACAAAATGCTGACCACGGAGCAGTAGGCCATTATCAACTGTGAGTTCATCCCTTATGGCATAGAATTGCCTGAGGTCATGTGGCAGCTTCTTTGATAAGTCCGGACAGCCCACGGCAACGATTTCAGATAAGCGTCTGCATAGATAGTCTGCCTGTGTCTCCCGTCTCAGTTCCTCAGTTCTCCTTGAGGAGAGGGCTTCCACTGTCATGACATCATAGTCCTCAGTAGATTTGTCCCAGTCAGTCGAGGGCAGGTGTGCACGTGAGAGCGTGTCTGCTAGGTATAGCTCTTTGCCTCTCTTGTAGACGACATTGAGGTTATAGCGCTGCAGCTTAAGCATCATCCTCTGAAGATGTGCAGAGGCTGAGTGTATTGGTTATTTTAGAATAGTGATGAGGGGCTGATGGTCCATTTCGACGGTCACTGGACGGCCATATATGTAATCATGGAATTTCTGACAAGCATAGACAAGGGCCAGCAGTTCCTTTTCTATATGAGCGTAGCTTGACTCAGTCTCTGTAAGTGCTCTTGAGGGGAAACGCCACTGGTTTGTTGTTCTGGAGACAGACAGCACCCAGGCCATGCTGAGAGACATCTGCAGATAACACCACTGGCTGGTGAGTGTCAAAGTACTGGAGTACAGGAGGACTTGTGAGGAGTTCTTTAAGTCTAGTGAATGCTGCCATGTGGTGCTCCTGCAAGCTCCATTCTGCATCCTGAAGCAGGAGTTGACGCAGGGGTGCTGTGATTTCGTTATAGCCCGGGATGAATTTTGATAAATAGTTTGTCATGATCAAAAACCTTTGAACATCATGTTTGTCTGCTGGGGTTGGCATAAAACGGACTGCATCTGTCTTTGTAGGGTCAGGTTTTATGCCCTAGTCAGTTAGAAGGTGACCCACATATGACACCTCAGATACCCGGAAACGGAACTTGTCAGGGTTGAGCTTAAGATTTATGGCGCGTATTCTGTCCATGACTTGCCGGAGGCACAGATCATGCACTTCTCTTGTGCTGCCCCAAACAAGGATTTCATTAACAACAATGGCGCATGGCTGTCCTTCAAAGAGCTGCTCCATGCATCTTTGGAAGACTTCACTTCCTGTGGAGATTCCATAGGGCATCTGGAGGAAGGCATATCGGCCCGCCGGGGTCATGAAGGTGGTCAGCTTTGATGACTCCTCACTGAGTGGCACCTGCCAGAAACCACACTTCGCCTCAAGGATGCTGAACACCTTGGTTCCTGGCATGTCAATGATCACCTGTTCTACTGTTTTCATGGGATGATGTGGTCTGAGGAGGGCTTTGTTGAGGTGTACAGGGTCAATACACAGTCTCACAGCACCATCTATTTTACGTGCAGCCACTATAGAAGACACCCACTCGGTGGGCTCCTGACCTGGCTTAATGACTCCCAGTTTAGTCATTCTGCTGAGTTCATTGACTATTTTGTCTTTCATTGCCAATGGCACTCGTCTGAGAGCACATATTGTAGGGTGCACAGAGGGGTCTAGGCGCATGTGATACACTACTGGCAGTTTGCCTATAGTGCTGCAGTCAAAAAGGTCTTTATACACTGTGAGCTCAGGGGCCCCTTGCTGGAGAGCATGGACATCAGGGCCAAGTTGCACAAAGCCTAGTTTAATGCTGTCTCTAAGACCCAATAGAGGTTTTACATCACTGTCAACTACATGGAACTGTAGTGTGCCACATGTGAAGTTTACATCAGTGACACCTAAAGTCCTTATGATCTGACCACCATAAGCCACAAGGTTGACAACATGTCTGTGATCTATATGAGCGCCTGGGTCGATGTGCCGTAGAACACCTCTGGAGAGTACATTGCACCGAGCTCCAGTGTCAATCTTCATCTTAAGTTGCTTCCCTGTGTTGGAAGTGGACAGGATGGTAAATATCTCTCCTATATCAGCTGGCACCTCTACACTTTCACAGTAAAAAAAAAGTCTGCTGGTTCATATGCAATCTGTGCATCAAGTTCACTTATTCTTTGTGTCTGTCCTCCCCTGCGTATGGTGTCGGGTGCTCTGTTTGGCTGAGATGGACCTTGTCCTGGTCTGTTGTAGGTGCGTGTTTTGCTTGATCTGCACCATTTAGAGAAGTGGTTCCATTTTCCACATGCGTTGCAGCGCTTGTTGAAGGCTGGACAGCTGATGCAGTCGGATGAATGCTGGCCACCACAGTTTAAACGTAGAAAATTGCACTGCACAAACTTCGCTGTCCTTCTTTGGTTCTTTTTTTTTTCTTTGTTGCCTTTTTCAGACTGCTCATGTAGCAAGCATAACACGTCCTTGCGCGAGTCTAGAGACGCGATTCCCCGCATTTGGCGTATATGCCCCATTATACTAATCTTGTTGATCGTTATAATAGCATACGATTTCTGTAAAGATACGAATCAAAACAACTCACCTGTCAAGTAAAACACAAGCGAGATCGGCATCTCTTTCTAGTTGAAGTTTGTCACGAAGCTTCTTCCGCATTTGTCCATGAAACTGTTGTCATGTGGTTTCTAAGTCAGTGAAGGTGGTAACAAAGGGTAACTAACGTCATTGACAGGGGACTGCATTGCCCCTTGTCACTGTTTAGAATGGGAATTTTCTCATGATTTACAAGTAGTTGAAAACATTACAGATATAGTTTCTTTGTTTATCTGAAAGGTTTTTTTTCACATAAAATTGTGAAATGATCATAGTGTCTATGAGAGCAGCTTTCATATATAGACCCTTTTTTATCACAGATTCTGTCATCCGCATTTGCTACATCATGTTTTTTTGTGACAAAAAACTTATAATTTCCAAATTTCCTCCCACAATCCCAGTGTGCAAAGACAGAAACAATGAGAAACGCTTTCTGCAACTTAAGCTGCATAGTATACAAACTGTAAACTGTTGAGCACACATAGAAACAAAAAATCTCAAACCCTCATTTTCATGCAGACTCAGTCCTTTAGTAGGAGTTCAGTTTATCTCAGTTGAGAAAACAGCCTTTACACCAAAACAAGCAGAGCAACAGATCTAGTGTACAAGCACCCAAAGGAAAACCTCATCAATCCCCTCATCACTGACTAACATGGAAGCTCACATATCCTTGACACTAACCTGGGCTTTTCACTTGGCCCGCATGAAGATCAGGGGAAATGTCAGGCCATCAAAAAGCACACAGGGACTTTAGAGTGATGCTCTTGTAGTTCTTGTTGGTTGAAATCCACTGAGAGTCAGCCAGGGTTCAGAAGCCATGCTATGACAACATGAAATCCAACAGCAACTGTGCCAAACACGCTCGTGATATTCCTCACGGGTTTGATATCCAAAATAGGCCTTACTGCTCCCAGAGGAGCCGTTTCCACAAACAGCAGCTACTCCCATGAGGCCATTCACCTGCCATCAGCAAAACTACATACAAGCATGTTATGTATAAAACACACATTAACTGAGACAAGTTAGCTAAAACAAAATGATGTTTTGATTTGTTCATCTATTTGACAGTTTTATATAGTTATATAGTTCTAGTTATTGGGGATGAAATGGTTTGTTCCACGGGTAAAAAAGAAGTCTAACTAAGTGTGTCATTCGGGGTCTTGGAAGTGACGTGATCTATTGGTGCGCCGTGTTTGTCCAGGAGGTTAGCACTACTGCTGGTAGTTGTATTATGAACATTCTAAGTTAAAAAGGGTAATTTGAGACTCCCTTAATCTACAGTGTGGCTGAGGAATAATATCGATATGCTGAGATTATGTTTATCTCTATGAGTCTTTAATTTGAATGACATCAGGTGTGTGGGGTGGTGCGAGTTTTACACATGTATGTTATTATTTTCATTCTTGCCTGGGTTAAAGAGATGGTAACTTTTTTTTTCCTTTTGTAAATCTAAAACTTCTTATGTTTTAATAGTGCCATGGGGGCCAGGAGGTGTTGCCCCAGGCTTTGAGGGCGCTTTTAGGATTTGTGATCATTCTTGAGCCATATGAATTGCTTTATGCAAGCAGTAATGAATGTCTGAACCAGAACGAGTCTGGACAGATCGGAGTGTGTTATTTTTGCTGCAAGCTGCTCGCCTCGACCACTCTTCTGCCTCATATCGGGCGACGCATTTGTAGCAGTTGTCTATTTAATATTAATCCAATTGATTGACGATCTCATTTCAGCAAGCAAAGACGACCGAAACGATGTGCGATGCGACGTGTGTTTCCTGCTGGTGGTGGCGCATTTAAATGTAGTATTTTCCAGCATTTGTTGACCAGAGGACTTGAGATGGGGTAACTACAGTGACGAGAAGCTACGTGTTTGTCACTAAAATTGTGTTTATTGTGAATGTTGCTGCATTTTTTATTTTGTTTGTTTGGAAATTGTTGTATTTGTGCTTTGCATGTTTTTGTGTGTTTGTGTATCCTATTTTTATAGGATAACTCTGTGATTCCAACAGCTAGTGAGCGGTCACCAATATTGTGTGACGTACTGCAGCATGTGATAAGTGTTTTTGACAAACCATAATGTGGAAAGTGCATTTGTGTATGTGTGATTTGTTTGTCTCATCATATTTTCTTCTCCCTTCAGAATTGGGGTGCCAGTATTTATGGAGCCAAAAGAGTCTCAATAAAGATAAATGCACACACTACATTCACATATGCACACACAGGATTCATACATGCACACACATGATTCATAAATACAAACACAGGATACACAAATGCACACAAAATTTACAAATGCACACACAAAATTTAAAAAGCACAGAAGATTCACAAATGCATACAAAATTCAGAAATGCACACAAAATTCAGAAATACACACACAATTCAGAAATGCAAACAACATTTACAAATGCACTCAAGATTCAAAAATGCACAGGACAAGATTCAGAAATGTATTTCTGATGCACACACACATATATCTTGATTTACAAACTGCTTGCGGTCTGTGAACTTCACTGCATTCGTGTGTGAATTTTGAGACTCCCCTGACTTGGCTCGACACACAAATGCCTTTTTTTAAACAGGGAATGATCTGCAACCAATCAGATATCTCCCTTCTTTTAGCCAATCACAAGAACACACTCCACGTTGAGACTCTTTTGGCTCCATAGTATTAGCCAGAGTCCTCTGTGTGTGGTGGTGGTTTGGTTGTCGGTCTGCAGTGTTCACAACAGGGGTTTTGGTGTTGTGTTGTGAGAGCACGAGTGGTTGCCGTGTTTCTTGGACAGGCAAGACGAATTCCACTGTTCTGAAGTGGTAAAATTGTTTGTGTGTGAGTAGTGTTATGTGATTGTAGTCTTTTTAATGTTTATAAGGGACTGGATTTGTAATTTCTGGAAATTGAATAAACTGTGAAACTTTTCAACATTGTCTGTTATCTGCACTGTTGGGAACGTTACTTTAAAAAAGTAATTAGTTATAGTTACTCACTACTTGTTCCAAAAAGTAACTGAGTTAGTAACTGAATTACTCTATAATAAAAGTAACTCGTTACCAGGAAAAGTAACTATTTGCGTTACTGTAAAAAAAAAAAAAATGTGCTATATGTCAAAGAATTTGTTTTTTTTTTAGCAGTTTTCACAAGTCAGTTGAAATAAGTAGAACAGACAGGTGTTCGTACATAACGTTAACGTTAACGGCGTTGTAACGACGGGAAAAGTAATTAGTTAGATTACCCCGTTACTGAAAAAATAACGTCGTTACCTAACGCCATTCTTTTAAACGTCCTTATTCCAAACACTGGTTATCTGTCTCAGCCACTACGTATCTGTGTGCTTTATGGTACCTGTGGGTCCCCGGCTAGTTTCCGGGGGGTCGTAGTCGAATCATTGCCATAATTGGTATTGTGTAAAGCTGTTGATAGCAGACTGCCATATATATATATATATATATATATATATATATATATGTGTGTGTGTGTGTGTGTGTGTGTGTGTGTGTGTGTGTGTGTGTATTTGATCTAAAATGGCTTAAAATGGAGATATTACAGGATTTTTCACAATCAGAAGATTTTGATGTTTGACTAAACATCCATTATAGCCGAAATATATTTAACTGTGACAATATTTTGACATATATTTTAAAACAATATTATGAAAAATATTTTTTTTTTTTAAATATTATGAAATGGCTTAAAAGAGTAATATTGCTGTTGTTGTTTTTCCCCCTAATCAGAGGATCCATGAGTCCATAGCCATTATAGCCAGATTATAACATATTTAAATGTGACAATATTTTGACAGTTTTTTAAAATGTATATATTTAAGTATTAGATTTTTCCCACTCAGAGGATTTCAGAGCATCCAAAAACACTCAATTTTTAATGTAAGAAGTAAAAAAAAAAAAAAACCTATCTAGCTAAAATTAATTCACAGAATTTTTAACTAATGAATATTAAGAATAATATTTAATCAGTCATTTTCACTGACACACAGAACAGAACCATTAAAAGCAATAAAGTGCAAATATTCAGCTTAATACATTAAAAATTGTAAAGCATGTAAAATGTCAGAAAGTGGTTTTAGTGAGGACAGAAATTAATTGAGCTTCTCTAGCTTAATTTAATTGTTTTCTTTTTTTTAGTTAAAGTTTCAATAAGCCATTTTCTTTTCTTTTTGTATGTATGTGTGTATATATAATTTTTCCTATAGTTTTTATTAATTTTTATTTCAGTTTTAGTTATTTCACAAACTGAAATAAAATGTGAAATTTAGCAGAAATACGATTATTTTTATTTTTTTTTAGTTAACTTTTATGTTATTTCAAGTAATATGTATATGGTTTTAATTTTAGTTTCAGTTTTGGTTAACTATAATAACCCTGCTTATAACATCTGTCTTTCTAATCTAATAACATTCTCTTTGGAAGACAATTTGTGATTCACAATGTTGCTAAATTCTAAATCATCAGCAAAATCATTGTCTGTATATCAACCAACCACTGACAAGCTGTTATTACAATATATATATATATATATATATATATATATATATATATATATATATTAAATGAAACAGCCCAGGAGAGCAGAAGCTCCCACTTTGTGAATTATTAAAGATTATGCAAAACACGCACAAGTCTGCATCTGTGGCCTCGGGGAGCAGCAGAGATAATGACCAATTCACTCTTACAGGGTTACAGACACTATAGAAAGACAGTGAGAAAGATGTCATAAAAGCAGAAAGGAAAGAAAAAGAATAAGACCTTGAGCAGTAGAAGATTCAAAGGCGTTCTTAGAAAGTGTACGACAGACTACGGACTGTACAAGCAGCGTGAGCAGCAGAAAGAGAAGGTGAAGAGAGGTTGTGAACAGGTTGTGCCCAATTCTGATGTTCATTAGGTGTTTAAGACTCAGTCAAGTGTGTAACCATATAAAAATCACAACGCTTCATTACAATGAATGAAGAAGTGTACACTGAAGGCGATTAAGTTGATTGTAATGCAGTATGAGCATGGACAGTTTCCTTGATTATAATGGGAGCCAGGGGCGGACTGGCCATCGGGAGCACCGGGATATTTCCCGGTGGCCTGATGGTCATTCTGGCATGCCGGCTGCCGCTGGTATGCAACTGCAAACTAATTGATGGATTTATGAATATAGAATCAGGCGATCGCAGGTGAAAATGAAACCACCACATGCCCAACATCAGCTAAGTACTGCCTAATTGGCAGACTTTATCTTAGAAAATCGTGCAAAAAATGGAGCATAAACGCAAAGGAGGAGCAGAGAGGGAACGTATAAAAAGGAGAAAAATTCTGTACACAGACGCAGCAAGTTGAGGCAAAATCCCAGCCATGTTCGCCAGTAGGGAGCAGGTCGGTCAGAATACATTTACATTATATTTACCACTAGGGTGGGACGATTCATTGAAAAAAAACAAAGCCTTCGGTTCTCCACACACGGTTCGGCACACGCTGGGACCGCTGTTCAGCTTAAATCTGACAAAGCATGTTTACTATAGCTAAATAACACGTAAAAAAAAACGGGGTTCAGCTAATATTTGTTTCTGTTGATGGATGAGCATTCTGGGTTCCCAGACATTAAAAAAAAAAAAAGTGGACAAACTATTCACTCTTGTTCAATACGAATACGAACACTGGATCAGTGTGTTCTCTTAAAGTGACAGTCTTTATATTAATCGAACAGCAACAAAAAAGAAATCACCCACTGCTCTTGATTGAAAAGCTTTTGTAACTTTAATAAAGAATAATCTTTAATTTATAGTCCAAAATGCAATGCTATTTTACATTTGATTACTTTATTCAATTTCTGTACCTAAAAATCTACCGTTAGACCTCCCTAAAAATCCCTGAAAGTGAGTTTATTTTATTTGCATCTTTACTCTATTGTATTTTATTTGTGCTGTTGCTTGTAGTTAAAATATTCTTAATAATATGATAAAATATAAATTTTTTGAAAGTATAGTTTTTCCATACACATAGCACATACAAGGGTACTTGCACAAACTAGCACACTTTTTTACATATGGGGATACAGTATTTTTTTAGTGCCAAATTTGACCAGAAATTTAGATTTTCCATTTCTAGCCTACAATATATAGCCTAGTCTACAATGTGTATTTATTTATTTTGAAGGTGACGAAGGAAGCAACAGTAGCACTAGTGCTGCAAGTGCTCCTGCTGTTGAACAAGAGGGGGTGGACAGTTCAGCTTTTGAGTCAGAGCAGGAACCTTCAAGTAAAGTTTAAGCTATTAGCAAAACTAAACATCCTGGCTATACTCTTAAAAAAATATATGTGCTTTTATGATTTATAAGATCATCAGTAGTAGGACTGTGATCACGGGGACATACAACTGATGGCTGCATAATTAATGTAGATTATTTAAAGTGCTTATTTCATATTGCAGGGAAACTCAATGTGCAGATGGAGAGAGAGGGAGATTCAGGAAAAGATGATAGAGACAGTCAATGCCTTGATACTCCATTTGATTATTTTGCCCGTCCACAATCTAAGGATTTAGATTTATTTTTTAAGTTTCACCCAATTCAAACAACTGAAAGAGCCAAATAATTTTTCCCAAATTAGGGTATAGGCCATTTTATATTTATATGCAAATACTATGAAGATATCAAAAATCATTCACTTAAAACAGAATGTCCAAAATTAGACAGAGATTTTAAATCTTAAAATACAAAGTTCAAATTCTAAACAGAAAATCTCCCTTTGACTTTAGGTTTGAACATTGCATTTTAATCTTGAAAATATATTTTTGACTTGAAATTGTCAGATTTTAAACATTCTGTCTCATATTTTAAAACTTAAATTGTGTGTTAAATTATGAAGTTATGAAAATCTTCCTTTGATTTAAATTATATGTTAAAGTTTGATCACTCTATTTTAAGTCAAAATAATATTTTCAGATGAATAAATAAATCCACAGAATTGATGCAATACTGTAACAGTATGGTTGTACTGTATATTGTCATATGGTTGTATACAGCCCTTCTGTTATATAACGTCTGTCCTCTTTTTGCTTTTTTTTTTCTATCTCTTACCCCAAATGGTAAAATAAACAACAATGTCCCATTTTTTTCTGAACCACAAAGAGTCTTATTATGATAACAAACGCTTATCCCTGTTGTAATGTGGATCTCCCACAAGTCTGATCCAGGCTGTTTTCTGCACAGCGAGACTCATTTCCATAAACTCTGCATGCTACACATAAACTCTGAAATGTCAGCCTGTAATCAGTCTATATCCAGTTGACCCAGCATTTCTCTGTGTCACCCCAGAACCTCACCAGTCTCACTGCACATCCAGTCTGAAAATCACTTGGATTTTCATGAGAGTAGAAATCTTCTCGAATTCCCCAATACAGATAGAACCAGAACAGAGAGAGCGGCTGATCTCTGGTGGTCCCTGCCGTGCGGTTAAGCTGCACAGACAGACCAAGGGCTCTTGTGTGATCACAACTAATGCTCTTACTGCAGCTTCTAGAATCCTGAAGAATTTCCAGTGCATCCAGATTTGCCAACAATCTGTCCAAAATAGTATTCGAATGTTGAATTGAGTGTCCCAAAGGTACTCAGAAGTTCTACTGTCTCTGGTGGAATTCGAAGTGCAGATAAATGCACGCTATTGACCATTTAAAACAGAATTCGACTACAAATGCAAATAAAAAGTTTTTATTTTATTTAAATGTACTATACAATTAAAGGAATAGTTTGTCCAATAAATAAATAAATAAATTGCTGAAAATGTCCTCACCCTCAGTCCATATAATATAAAAATGAATTAGTTTTTTCATGGGAGGAGATTTGGAGAAATTTAGCGTTACATCACTTGCTCAGCAATGGATCCTCTGCAGTGAATGGGTGCTGTCAGAATGAGAGTCTAAACAGCTGATAAAAACATCACAGTATTCCACAAGTAATCCTCACAAATTAATGTCTCGTGAAGTAAACTTTAAACCATTTCCAGCCATAATACAAGTCCATCATCAATAAAAAGTAAACAGTGCTTGATCTTTGCACATTTCTCTCCTTATTCAGACCAGGGCCAGGTTTCCCAATAAAAATTTATCTTAACGCTTAAGAACGTACTCGGTTACTAACGTAACCTCGGTTCCCTGAGATGAGGGAACGAGTACTGCGTAAGCTAGCTTACGCTATGGGAAAAGGTCCCCTTTTCTCGAGAATATGAAGCCAAAAATTATCCTTAATTTTTAAATAATGTAAAACGCAGTGCTGCAGCACAGCAGACCCAAGCGAAGCGGCTCGCGCGCTTATTGGCTGTGCTGCGGCAACTGCAGCAACCTATGGTGAGGCGGCGGAGAGTAACGAACCAATGGGGGCGCTTCGCGCCCATTGGACGTCAGAGCGCGCCAAAATAGGCGTGGCTGGAACTATATAAGCCACCGCTTCACCATAGGGATCAGATTTCATCTCCTTCAGCGATCTCACCTGCACTTCGCTGTCTTCTCCGGAGAAGCCTCTACACGCCGTCGAAAAGCCTCTCAGCGGGATAGCACTGCAACGCAGATCTGAGGACGCCGGCTCGTGCTTCATCTCGACGCCGCCTTCAGCACTCGCTTCCTACTGCACCATCCGGCGTGACTATATCCTTTTCAAAGCTAGTGTGTTTGCCGCTGCATCACACTTTTTTCCTCCAGAATTCGAGGCGTTGTTTCAAATGCCTCGGGCCTGCGCTTCCTGCCGAGGCCCTCTGCCCAGCGAGGACCGCCACATCATCTGTGTCTCCTGCCTGGGCCGCGAGCATGCTGAGAGCGCACTCTTCAAGGGCGGCTGCCCTGAGTGCGACGACATGGCTATATCGACCCTGCGGGCTCGATTAGCTCAAACCAGCCACGATGCTCCACCCGCTCCGCCTCTTCTCTCTCAAGTGCCGCGTAAGAAACGCCGCGATCAGAGAATGCCTGAGCATACTGAGCGCGCCAAAATAGGCGTGGCTGGAACTATATAAGCCACCGCTTCACCATAGGGATCAGGTTTTAAATCGACTGAAGCGATCACCCGGTCCGAGCACATAGCACGGCAGGTTACGCAGTACTCGTTCCCTCATCTCAGGGAACCGAGGTTACGTTAGTAACCGAGTACGTTCCCTTTCGAGAGTACTCTCGTACTGCGTAAGCTAGCTTACGCTATGGGAACACAATGTAAAACGCCGTGCGTGCTCGGGAACTTCGACCTGTCACAGCCCGAGGCGAGAGCTCGGGGCTTTATAGCAGGAGAAATCCCAGTCCCAACAGCCAACCTTAGTGAGCTTTATATAGGGAACGAAAAAAGGGGGACGTGATAAGGCTTAGCACGTCTATATAGAAAGTACCCTGGCCTGCAGGGCAGGGACTTGCAGATTATAGAATCTAATAAATGTGGACGGAGAGGCCCAGCCTGCCGCCGCACAGATATCATCCAGTGGTATCCCGCAGGACCACGCCCATGACGAGGCCATACCTCGGGTGGAATGGGCTCTGATGCCGAACGGGCAGTGAAGGCCCTTAGATTTGTAAGCCAGCGAGATAGTGTCTACTATCCATCGCGATAGGCTTTGCTTCGTGGTGGCGAGACCTCGGGTGCGCCCACCAAAGCATATGAAGAGCTGGTCCGACCTCCTGAATAAGGCGGAGCGCGCAATATAGGTTTTAAGAGCCCTGACGGGGCAGATGAAGCTCGCGTTGCTTTCGTCGCTTTGCGAGGAAAGGGCTGACAGCGAGATGACCTGCGCTCTGAACGGTGTTGAGAGCACCTTGGGGACATAGCCGTGTCTTGGTCTGAGAATGACTCTGGAGTCATTAGGCCCAAACTCGAGACAGTCAGCGCTTACAGATAGCGCATGTAAATCCCCCACTCGCTTGACTGAGGCCAGAGCCAGTAGAAAAGCGGTTTTGAACGAAAGAAGCTTCATATCGACAGACTGAAGCGGTTCAAAAGGGGGGCCCTTTAAGGCCTCTAGGACCGTAGACAGGTCCCAGGAAGGGATTGAAGGGGGTCGGGGAGGGTTCATCCGACGAGCTCCCTTAAGGAAACGAATGACCAGTTCGTTTTTTCCCAGTGATAGGCCGGCCACCGGAGCATGAGAAGCTGCAATGGCTGCCACATACACTTTGAGCGTAGACGGGGATCTGCCCGCATCTAAACGCTCCTGTAGGAAGGAGAGTATCTCCGTCACGTCACATAAGTGAGGGTCTAGGTTCCGTGTCCCGCACCAGGTGGAGAACACTGACCATTTCTGCGCGTATAGGCGCCTGGTTGAGGGCGCTCTGGCTTCCGTAATGGTCTTTAACACTCCCTCAGGGAGGTTCCCGGGTACCCGTTGAGGGGCCATACATGAAGGGCCCAAAGTTCGGGGTGGGGATGCCAGAGCGCGCCCTTCAGCTGCGTGAGGAGATCTTTCCGCAGCGGTATTGGCCATGGGGCTGTACTGGACAGCTGCATCAGCTCGGAGAACCAAGGTTGGGTCGTCCAGAGTGGGGCTACTAGCAGCATAGCACATCTGCTCTTCCTGACCCGATCGATGACCTGCGGTAGCATCGCGACCGGTGGGAAGGCATAAAGCGGGCGTCTGGGCCAATCGAGGGCCAGCGCGTCCCTGCTCTTTGAAAAATATATTGGGCAATGAGCGTTGTCTTCTGAGGCGAAGAGGTCGACCTCTGCCCTGCCGAAGATGCTCCACATCAACTGAACCGTCTGTGGGTGAAGAGACCACTCCCCAGGGGGAACATACGCCCTGGAAAGCATGTCCGGGCCCCGGTTCAGGATGCCAGGTACATGCGCTGCCTTTAGCGAGCGCAGATTGTAATGTGCCCATGTCAGAAGACGCTCGGTCAGGGTGTGCAAGGTTTCTGACCTGACACCACCCTGGCGATTTATGTAGGCCACCACTGACATGCTGTCTGATCTGACCAGATCGTGGTGGCCCTTTAAAAATGGGAGGAAAGCTTTCAGGGATAGTTCGACCGCTATCATCTCCGGACAGTTTATGTGTAACAGTCGCTCCGGGCTCGACCAGAGGCCGGAGGCAGACCTGCCCTCGTACAGGGCGCCCCAACCGAGGTTGGATGCATATGTCGAGACTACTTTCCATTTCGAGACAGCGCCCGTGCTTACGCCTAACTGATACCAGTTGGCTATTTTCCAAGGGGCCAGAGCTGTGATGCAGCCGTGGGTCACCCTGATGCGCGCGAGGCCGGAAATCCAGGCGCGCGCTGGAACACGGTCTCTCAGCCAGCACTGTAGTGGGCGCATGCGCAGCAGGCCCAGTTTGAGAACCGCAGAGGCTGATGCCATCAGACCTAGCATTTCCTGAAATCGTTTGAGCGGGTAAAGAGACCCGGCTTTGAACGACACGGCTAAATGCTGAATAGTGAGAGCGCGCTGTGACGTCAGACGCGCTGTACATGTCACAGAGTCTATGTCTATCCCCAAAAAGGAAATCCTCTGGCTGGGAGACAGAGCGCTTTTGACAGTGTTGATCGTGAGACCCAGGCATTCTAAATGGCTGAGGATCCAGGATCTGTGTGTCGTCAGTAGTTCCTCGGAATGGGCTAAAACTAGCCAGTCGTCGAGGTAGTTCAATACTCGCACTCCCCGCATTCTCAGGGGTGCGAGAGCGGCATCCATGCACCGTGTAAACGTACGGGGCGCTACGGAGAGGCCGAATGGAAGAACCATGTACTGATAAGTCTGCCCCTCGAAGGCGAATCTCAAGAATGGCCTGTGATGGGGTGCTATTTGAATGTGAAAGTAAGCGTCTTTCAGATCCACTGAGAAAAACCAATCCCTCGGGCGAATTTGCGCGAGTATTTGTTTGGTAGTTAACATTTTGAACGATCGCGTCATAAGCGCTTTGTTCAAACGTCTGAGATCTAGGATGGGTCTGAGACCGCCATCCTTTTTTGGTACGAGGAAGTAGCGGCTGTAAAAGCCTGACTCGCGCTGCGCAGGGGGGACAGTTTCTATCGCCCCTTTTGCAAGAAGGTTTATCAGTTCGGCGCGAAGGACGTGTGTCATTTCGCTTTTCACTTTCGTTTCGACCACGGCGCGAAAGCGCGGCGGTCTGCGAGCGAACTGGAGCGAGTAACCTCGTTTTATTATATTCAAAACCCAATTTGATATGCCGGGGATGGCCTGCCATGCAGCGGCTCGTGCGGCTATGGGTTGAATGTGCTTCGGGCACTGGCCGCCTGTTATGAGGGGACCAGTAGCTCGAGTATGCTGTGCTTGTGACACTGTGGTGACAGCGCTTATTTTTAGGGTTGCGCACTGAGAAGTGGGCACGCGCGCTACATTTAGAGCACCTCCGGCGCGAGCGGGAAGGTGGGCATGAAAGGAGACCCGAGTGAGTCTTTGTGACACTTGGGGGAGTGTGTATACATGTAGGGGTGCGTACTGTGTAGTGGGCACACTGCCTACATAGAAAAAGCTCTTTTTGTGCTTTATTGAGGTCGCCGTGAAAACGGCGTTTGTGTGCAGGCGTGCGTGCATTGTAACAGGCTCGTTTACTCTCTGGCGGTTTGCGGCTCGTAGAGCGAGAGCGGTGCTGGGTTTTGGTCGCTGGGCGAGACTGTAAGTCTGGCTGCGATGGCTTCGAGGTCTGAGGGGGCGGCGCATTTCTACGGCGTCCCGCAGCAGAGCTAGAGCGTTTCGGCAGGAAGTGTCTCATTGCCTGTGACGTTTTCTGAGCCTCAGTGAAGCGTTCAGCGAAACCCTTAACCGACTGGCCAAAGAGGCCGGAAGGCGAGATAGGAGAGTCGAGAAAGGCGGATTTGTCGGCGTCTTTCATCTCCGTGAGCGTGAGCCAGAGGTGTCGCTCTAAAACAGCGAGGCTTGCCATGCTTCGGCCGATCGCTTGTGCTGTGGTCTTTGTCGCACGCAGGGCTAGATCAGTAGCGCTGCGGAGATCTTTAAAGTCATAGGTATCTGGGGCAGACTCGTCCAGGTTACGGAGAAGTCTGGCCTGAAAAACCTGCAGCACAGCCATGGTGTGTAGAGCCGAAGCAGCTTGACCAGCGGAGGTGTAAGCTCGGCCAGCGAGAGCTGAGGTGGTGCGGCACGGCTTGGATGGATGCACAGGCTTCGACCGCCATCCAGCGGCTGAGGGCGGGCAGAGGTGTGCAGCAATAGCCTCCTCGAGAGGGGGGAGGCTCTCGTAACCGTGGTCTCGGGCGCCGTCGACAGAGGAGAGCGCTGACGAGACAGAAGTCTTCAAGCGTGCGGAGAATGGGGCTTTCCACGACTTCGTGAGTTCATTGTGAACTTCCGGGAAGAAGGGGGCGTTTCTTTGCGGAGGGGCCGAAGGGCGCCCCTGCAGGAACCATTCATCCAGCCTGCTTTTAGCGGGCTCGTCTGGAGGAGACCAGTCGAGCTGAAGGTCGCTGACAGCCCTTGTAAGCACGCGAGTAAGCTCCGCGTCGATATCGGCGCGTTGTCCGGTGCAGCTGGGTGCTGTAGGGGGGGGGGGGGGGGGTCCGCAATGGAGCCCGACCATTCCTCACTACTGGACGCGGCGAGAGAAAGGCTGTCGTGTCTGTCCTCTTCTGCCTCAGGCGCTCCGAAGGAGAAGGGGGCGCTGGTGAGCAGGGACTGGCGCTGCTCGTCCACGAAGAGGACAGGCGAAGGAGAGAGAGCGGGCGAGGCACGCGGGGAGTGTTCCGGCGTGAGCTCGCGTGTAGCAGTATGCTCAGGCATTCTCTGATCGCGGCGTTTCTTACGCGGCACTTGAGAGAGAAGAGGCGGAGCGGGTGGAGCATCGTGGCTGGTTTGAGCTAATCGAGCCCGCAGGGTCGATATAGCCATGTCGTCGCACTCAGGGCAGCCGCCCTTGAAGAGTGCGCTCTCAGCATGCTCACGGCCCAGGCAGGAGACACAGATGATGTGGCGGTCCTCGCTGGGCAGAGGGCCTCGGCAGGAAGCGCAGGCCCGAGGCATTTGAAACAACGCCTCGAATTCTGGAGGAAAAAAGTGTGATGCAGCGGCAAACACACTAGCTTTGAAAAGGATATAGTCACGCCGGATGGCGCAGTAGGAAGCGAGTGCTGAAGGCGGCGTCGAGATGAAGCACGAGCTGGCGTCCTCAGATCTGCGTTGCAGTGCTATCCCGCTGAGAGGCTTTTCGACGGCGTGTAGAGGCTTCTCCGGAGAAGACAGCGAAGTGCAGGTGAGATCGCTGAAGGAGATGAAATCTGATCCCTATGGTGAAGCGGTGGCTTATATAGTTCCAGCCACGCCTATTTTGGCGCGCTCTGACGTCCAATGGGCGCGAAGCGCCCCCATTGGTTCGTTACTCTCCGCCGCCTCACCATAGGTTGCTGCAGTTGCCGCAGCACAGCCAATAAGCGCGCGAGCCGCTTCGCCTGGGTCTGCTGTGCTGCAGCACTGCGTTTTACATTATTTAAAAATTAAGGATAATTTTTGGCTTCATATTCTCGAGAAAAGGGGACCTTTTCCCATAGCGTAAGCTAGCTTACGCAGTATGAGAGTACTCTCGAAAGGGAACATTTTCGTTAAAAATTGCGAGTAATTTTACGATCGTTCGTTATTGTTTCACGTGCGTTTCCCAACAATGTACGGAAAGTAATCGCACAGAGCTGGGCTTTAAGTGCTACTTAGGAGTTGCTATCCATTTGTCAAGTCCTGAAATCTTGGCTCTTAATTGTAGTATACTATCGTTTATTGATGTTAACCTAATGCTGCGTTTCAGACAGACTACTTGGATATAACAACTATAATACAATACAATATTATATTATATTGTAGTGTACAATATTATACTTTACATAATAATATATAATATACTTTATATACTTTACATACTTATATATTATATATTATGTTAGGTAAAAATGTTAGCCTGAATGCACTGTAAGTTGCTTCGGATAAAATTATTTAAATGTATTTATTTATATACAGTATATGAAAGTGAGTGAGATGTTATTTCCGGGTCCAATACGTAGCTGGTTTTCGTGCACTTAAGTAAGTTATTGACATACCCCCCCAACCCCATACGTGCTACTTAAGTTACGAAGCTTTGGGAAACTCAGACCTGATGACTTTTTCGCTGGAAGATGCATTATTATGCACTTGTATTTTAGCAATTGAAAAACGCTTTAATTTTTTCTTTAAAAAACATGAAACTTTTCATTCACAAGACATTAATTGATGGACTGGAGTCATTTCTCCAAATCTAATGAAGAAACAAATTCATCTACATCTTGGATTGCCTGAGGGTGAAAAACAAATGTTAGAAAATGTTAATTTTTGAAGTTAATATTTTTGCTTCAAATTTGATCAGATGATGGATAGTGCAGTTTACAGAAGGATTAACATACCTAACAATGCGACAGCGTGGTCCAATGAGGACACTAATTATGAGGAAGTAGAAGGTCTCAAAACCTGCCTACTTTATAGCTACACATAAAAAAGTATGTACTTTGTCTTCACAATAATAGTGCATACTTTTAGGGCATAATGTGAGTAAGTGAATTGGAACACAACATTAGCTTTGTGGTAAAAAAACAAAACAAAAAAAACATTATTCTTCAAGAGAATGATGTTAATGTGGAGTCTAGCAGTGCAGCTACACATGTCCTATAATAATCTCAGCAGAGGAGCTGTCAGTCATCCAGCATGAAACCCCTCCCACCGAGAATCAACGCTACAATCAGTGTGTACAATCATGTGTGTGCGTGCGTGCGTGCGTGCGTGTGTGTGTGTGAGAGAGAGAGAGAGAGATAACAGTCTGACAGTGAAGGTCAAAGAATGATCTGTCTGAAAGTAACTGTGATTTCATTAGCCATTCACAACACAGAGGGCTCATAAGGGACACCTGAATGCCAATTCACATACTTCTTCTACACAATACAAAGTATACAGTATACTTATTATATTTACATATAAAATATAAAATCCTAGTTTAGTATGAATTGAGATTCATCCTGATATATTCTAAAAAACCTTGTGCAGTGTTTTCATCCTTACAACAGTTCCTGTAAAAGAACAAGTGGAATGGACAAATAGAGAGAAAAAAAGCTGCTGGATGAGATGAGACAGATAAAAGAAAGTGTCAGAGATACTTTGAAAACAGAGATGCTTCACTCGGACTCGTCTGAAGTCTGAGAAAGTCTACATAAAGAAAAAGAGTGCATGGACTTTCATTACAAATGTAATCTATATTTATGAGTGCATACAAATTATGAGGAATGAATCATTTCATTTTAAAAACGTATACGATCTTACATAAACAACTCCCATGCAGGCACATCCGTAAACTCACCAGTGCATATATGTGTGTGCTTCTCTATTGGTTATCATAATGCTGACATCTGTTCTGTATAATACATGATACTAACAAATGAGCTAGAAATCTGTTTCCAGAAGCACAAAGATTCTCCAACTGTTGCCAAATATCTCCGGCAGTTTTTCGCCTCTGCTGCAGAAAATAATGCAGATTTCAAATAAATGACTGTATTTTCTACTTGGATGGATATTTGCATGGTTAATTTGGGTTACTGTCTTATTTATTTTGTTAATAAAAGTTAGATGTTTAATATAGGCCTATGCGAATTTGCCATTGTACTATTTTATGGCTGATGTGTTTTAATTAATAGGCTAATAATGAACCACAAACTACGATCATTTTAAAGAAAGGGGAAATCCAAAGAGTTTGTAATTTAAATTTTGAGTTACAATGTGGGTAACACAAATTTTCCTTATTCATATGATTAATAAATGTTCAAAGTTTAATATCAGTGAATTTGTCATCGTACTGTTTTATTGTATAGCCTTTTATTACTAATGATAATAATGAGCCACAAACTAAGCATTCATTTGAAGTAAGGGGAAAATCCAAAAACACTTTATTTATTTGTTACAATGCGGATATGTCATATTCGTTCTGTTTATGAAAGTTTTATGTTTAATATAAGCTACTTTGTCATTGTAGCATTTCTGATGTTGTGTGTGGGATTTTTTTATTAAGAATAATACTGAATCTACCTTAAGCATTTTTTTTGCCAAGAATAGGAATGCTCTAACGTTAAAGATAATGTAATCATATATTGATATATAATATATATATAAAATATATAATAAGCGCTGTGATGCAAGAATCCGAGATTCAACAGTATCATGAAGGAACGCTACCCATCCCTCCCACAGTCTCTTCCAGCTCCCACCATCAAGAAGACGGTCCCAGAGCATCAGAGCCCGCTCCACCAGACTGTTCGACAGCTTTCTCCCCCAGGCTGTGAGAGCCCTGAAATCAAATCACCCTACCCTCTTCTGAAACCCCACACAAACCCCCAACCTCCTGAAACATGAACCATCTCATCTCCTCCACCCCCCAAACACCCCCAACCTTAGCACATCACAGAAAAACTGTCTGAAACATTCAGTATTTTTATTTTTTTTTGGTGCAATTCTCCTCTATGCGCACTAGACACTTTTCTCATATACTGCTATATGTACATAATCCCACAAAAGGCTCGTGTACTACAAATCATCTTGCACTGTTCCCCAGCCAGCTGCTTGACTTACGATGTTTCTCTTTGCACATGTACAGTATTATGTGAAGCATTCATATAGTATATTTATAGTCAAAATCTGTCAGAGTGTTAGTTGTGTATAGATTTATACTGTTTTACTTCACTGTTTTATGTCTGTATTTATGTAGCACCATGGTCCTGTGAGGGACAACATTTTGTTCCATTGTATGTCCACACATGTAGCGGAATGACAATAAAGCTCAACTTGACTTGACCTGAAAACAATAATAATATGATGAAGAAATCATGGCAATAAACTACTTCCTAAGTCAATTTAAGTTTAAACGATTTTCACAATCAATTTGATTAAACTTAATTCATGTTTTACTGTTGCTTATTGTCATTGTAGGCTAAGGCAACCTTTTCTATTTTTAATGAATGTACAAATTAATAAAATTAGTTTTATTTATTTTGTTGTTACAAAATGTTCATTTATTTATTTTTAACACTGCTTAACAATATTTATCTATGCTTGTAGTTTACATCCATTTATTTTAGCAGAAAATGCTTTATATATCACATAAACATGGAGTAACGGCTACACTGGATAGCCATACATTTTTTACTTGAAAGATACTTTTCTGTTTAATTGGAGCCAATTATTTTTATGTATTTACACAGTCCTCCACTTGTCTCCTTCGCTTTCACATGTAAATATGTCCTACCCTTCCAATAAATCTTTTGTGCTGTAAACTGCATGACAAAGCCTTACCGTCATTCTGCTCTGGTCAATGTATTATCTTAGCTAAGTGGATTTCTTCCATCTTTGCTCTCGATATTTCCTTCTACAAATGAAAAAGCGCTGGCGTATTTGCACGCAGCAGGACATAAATTGTCTCTAGTGCACATATTCAAACTAGCGCATGGAAGTACTAAAGCAGCATTATAAACTCCCTACTGTATGAGGTGCTTGACTGATCATCTATCACTGCTTCTTATTTTCCTGCACCTTTATCCTCCATTTCTCTCCATCTTACTGCTCTAATTCCCTCTTTCTTGCTCTCTGTTTCTTGGGATTGTTTGATGGCATCCGGCTGACAACTCGTTTCACGCATCACTAATTACTGATGACATGCAGTCTGAGCATACAGTACGAGAAGTGTCTGAGTCAGAGACCAGAATCATTTTCCGGCACTGGAGGGGTGATAATGGCACACAGGAAAAAGGAGAAAGGAGAAATCTGTTCCTGTCTCTGTGGAGGAGAGCTGAACTGCTGGACTCGGACTCTCTAGGAGCAAGGACTCCACTGTCTCACCTCCTCATTAAACACTCCTCATCATTAATTAATCTCCCGCTGGGCCTGAGAGTGAGACCTCCAAGATGAGAACGTTAAAATAATTTTTAGCCAGATCAACATCACACGTTAGGTTTTTAATGAAAGGATGTTACCAACAATTGGAGATGTTTACGAACAAGTGGTCTTCATGGAGTCTACATCAACACAGATTTAGGCTAATTAGATAACGCTGCTGCCATGTACCTAAACACAGTTATTTTAGTACCACTAATACAATGATATCAATATATACAATGAAGAAAATTGCAACTGCCTTGTCTTTACTCTAAAGCAGTGGTTCCCAACCTTTTTCACCTCGCGGCCCACACAACCAAACACATATGTTTGCGCGGCCCACTGCAAAAAGATTAACTGAACCCGCTATTGTTGGCTTAATAACTTAGTACTCAGAAGCTAGATTGTTAACTGTATTTATTGAATGAACTAAGGCTGTGCGATATAAAAAAAAAAAAAAAAAACCTATCACAATTTCTTTGATCAATTTTGAGATTTCGATTTTAATCACAAATTTGACACACAGGGATATGCTTTACAGTCATGAATGCATTCAGGATGATTTTGAAACATATTTCCAAACGAAAACCAATTAGAGCTTTATCAAAAAGTTACAGTAACATCTCTAGAACAGACATAAGTCAAAATAATTACTATAGTAAAGGTGTAACAAAATGTATAGACTTATGGCAAAAAAAAAAAAAAAATCCAGATCCAGTGTCCAGGGACTTTTTTTTTTTTTTTTGCCATGCATTGTTCATAGAGCTCATTAATTGTAGTGGTGCCTCAGGTGTTGAAATCGATTTGTTATACATTATACAGGTTCACACGTTTGCAGTGTGCATACAGTATGTGTATGTGGTGCAGAAGCAAGAGCAAGAGTGCGTTATTGTAAATGCGAAAGCACATTAAAATAATGCACGAGCGCGAATCTATCTGTTCGCACGCAGATTTCCTTTGCTCGGTCACAAAACCAGACGTGCTTGCTCAGATACACGATGTTCTCACCCGGAGAGAGTGTGTGCACTTTAAACATGTCTCCTCTCACTTAAACTGCGTCCTGTGCACTCACAACTCTCTCTATACTCATGTGCTAGATATTAATTATTTTCGCACGTTTTTATCTCTAGCCTTTTATCGCGTGCATTGTGAACGCTCTGATCCGTTAACATGGGCTCGGAAAAAAGGCACATCACAGACAGTGTGTGAATCTGGAGTTTGTTCTCGCACACGTTGCATTCTGATTGGATCGGATAGCATACTGCGGGAGGTCTGGGCCGTGGAAAATCGTGCTATAAAGGCATTTAGAAATCGTGCACGCTCAAATCTTGATTTTATTAAGATTTCTATTAATCGCACAGCCCTAGAATGAACAGGTAATGAACAGAAAATAACTGGGGCTGGCACTGCTCAGCAAAACCAGATCCAGGCAGAGCTCGGCAGCGAGTGGAGCAAGCAGTCAGGATGGAACATGTTGACAGCCATTTATGCATGTTTGAATTTGTTGTTCTGTAGCATATGCAGAAAAATATAAATTGGTGGTTTATTCACAGTTTAATTTTTATTTTTTGTTATTTAATTATATATATGAAATGGTGTTATTATGTTATGACTTAGACATTTTTACATATTTTAACAATATTATTATTTCTTTTAATAGTAATTGGCGGCCCACCTGCAATACCACCACGACCCACTAGGGTAATAGTAATAGTAATTTAAACTATTTGCTACACATCAAATCAAAATTGTGAAAACCATGTGACCACTGACGTCATCGAGGTTGGGTTTGAGAATTTTCTGATTGACAGCCATCTTGTTTTCATAAAGAACGTGGCTGATACACAACTCCACAATATCAGTAAGTAATTATACAAATCAGTTTGAATTTACTGTTACTACAGTTGATATATGTATGTATATGATGATTTTGACCAAGTTAACTGTTTAATGGGTGTGTTTTGTTACATGTACATGGGGCAGCATGTACATACACCTGCGCATTTTTCATTGGGCGGATTGCATAAAGTTACTGAAACATTAGAGTGATCAAAGAAGCATGATCAGTGGAAAATGAAGAGCTTGATATTTTAAAAATGACATTAGCAGTTCAGTCCATGTACTGTTGGGAGTAACTGAATAATTCGGGATATTGTTTTATTTCGCGTCAGAGGGAGTGTAAGGCACATTTATAAAATGAACAACAAGTAATTTGTAGATTAGTGAATACTGAAGACGCGAACCGTTTCAAACGATTCAGTTCTATTTGGTGAACTGGTTCGACTGGTTCACTAAGAAGATCCGGTTACATAGACAGATTTGTTCGCGATCCGGACATCACTAGACAAGACAAAACCCCAAAAAACCGATTACAAACGAGGCATTTGTTGCATCCAGTTGTGACATAATTACTGATTATAATGACTTATACTGTCTTTTTACGCATTGCGTATCACGCTGTGTAAACATAAAACCATGTCTGCATTTGTGATCTGAGAAACAACAAACAAGCCTACTCTACACTGCTCAAAACTCGCGTTTGAATCATCATTGGCAAATTATTTAAATATAAATAACATATTTACAAGCTGTGAGTCAGAAGCGCCAGACTGTCCTTGCAATGTTTGAACTGCCCAATTTTATAGAAACAGCCTTTGTGCCACAGACACATTGCAGGCTACTGGTTCAGGAAACAGTCATCATCCTTCATAAAATTCACATCACACATCTGAATATTTGTGTTGGACTGTTTTGGAACAGTGCTGAAATACAACTTAACCACCGATTTCTAGTCGTGTCCTCTTTTGGAAGACCAAACAAGCTTATATTTACTTTTATTTTCCTTTAATCCAGATGGTGATGTCTGTCATTGTCTTTTTTAGGAAAGCTGTTTTTAATGACTTTCCACAACAATTTGGAGATCAAGTCACTGGACCACTGTAATTGCTGCCTTTTTCTTAAAGGTACTGTATGTAAGAATTTGGACTGCAATACCTAGTTCGACCATTCAATGTCAATCATACTGTACATACAGCACCTTTAAATGGATACTTCACCCCAAAATGAAAATTTTGTCATTAATCACTTGCCCCCATGTTGTTCCTAATCCGTAAAAGCTTTGTTCGTCTTCTGAACACAATTTAAGATATTTTGGATGAAAACCGGGAGGCTTGTGACTGTCCCATAGACTGCCAAGTAAAATACACTGTCAAAGTCCAGAAAAGTATGAAAGACGTTGTCAGAATAGTCCATCTGCCATCAGTGGTTCAATCTGAATTTTATGAAGCGACGAGAATGCTTTTATCACAGGCCTACAGTGCATTAGATTGTGACAGTGCATGTATGCGTACGAGGACAGAGATGGATTTATTTGAAGGCTATTGCTCACGTATCATTCGGCACAAATCCAAATCTTTTTGAATGTCGCAATGTATCGCAATGTATTTGAATGTTAAACTATTATTTATAATGTAAACTAGGCTACTACTTTACATGCATTCGCATATAGACAGAAAAGATCATCCTCTTCACATGAGGTAAAACGTTCTTGGCATAACAGCAGAGTGAACCAGTATACTACCATCTATTTAAACTGACCAGTGTAACCTTTTATATGTTTGGTTGACTGTATTTTATTTTGATAATGAACAGACTGCGATACAAGATTGAATTGCTTGAACAGCTGAAACATTAAACAAAAAACTAAATTTTTGGAGTAAGATATAATCCGCAAAAGTGTTTACTTTTGTTTTTGCACAGTCACAATAAAAAAATAATAATAATTAAAAAAAGAAAAACTTTTTTTTGTCATCCTTTCTTTTCCGTGAACTTTCCGAGTCCCACGCCACACTTCTGTTTTAAATCTGTTAGCTTAATTAAGTCAGATATAAAGCCTATATTTTAGCATATTTTTTATTTAATTTTTTTTTAAACAAATTGTTATATTTATTTTAGGCCTATTAGCATACATGCCAACCCTCCCTAATTTTCCGGGAGACTCCCAAATTTCAAAGCCCCTCCCGAAAATCTCCCGGACCGACCTTTCTCCCGAATTTCTCCCGATTTCCACCCGGACAACAATATTGCTACACCATCCGTCACTGGGCGCCGTTTTAGACCAAACGCTTGCGCTCCCATGGCGTCTGTCGTTGCTATGCAACCAAACTGCGCTCTCCATGATGACGACGAAGAAGTATCAGCAAAGGATTAATTGATTTCTAGCCTCACCTCGGCTCGCATTAGCTTTACTACTAGATATATTTCTGGAGATGAGAAGGAAAAACCCGCCTGGAAAAAGTAGCGCACCACGTTGCTTCCATTATGAGCGTGCTCACCGCGGCCGCACACCTACGGTTGAAATAACGACCTTGAGCGCGAAAAAGATGCGATATGTGAACGGCCCCTAGAAGCAGACGTCTGAAATGAAAGGCAAGAACAGCTATTTATTTAGCTTTAGACTGTTACATGAAAATTTAAAAATGAAATGACATAATTATAATGTTTTGAGAGTTTACTTATGTAATTGTTGCATTAGGCTATGAATTAATAAATGTTTATTGATAAGATCTAGCTATTTCATATCTCTTCATTTACAGTAGCTAACAAATTAGGGTCTAACCTCCTGAGGAGAGGCCTTAAGGAATTGAATTTGTCAAATAAATGAATTACATTTTTCTTTGCGTTTGTGTATGTGATATTATATATGGCGACACATCGTTTGTGTATGTGATATATATGACGACACACAAACATTTTAATGAGATTTGGGGTGTTTTCTTAACAATAAAGAAAGTTTTCATGAGAAATGCTAAGCTGTAAAACTATAAATAAGTCATTACAAATACTTGATGCTGAATTGAAGTGAGATTTGAGTAAAAATGTACTTTTCATTTTATAAAAAGTCTTAGCTTGGTACTAATGTTAGCTCTAATGCACCTGTTACCCTGCAGCGATTGTATTTCATGATGTATCAGAAGAATTCACCTAAGGTTGTACGAAAATATTTTGTTTTCTAGAAAGACGCTTTAAATGGATAAATGTATATTGGATCAATGCAGTGTGGACCAGGAGACTATAATCAATGGATAAAGATTTTCAGTTTCATTAGATGTTTAACAACCTAATGTTATATGTTCACCTATTCAAAAGGACCCCTTTTAGCTGTTTCATTTAATTTCATGTTCAACAGGTTTCCTTTTTGTAAAATGTAACTTTAGAATTGTAATTTTTTTTCAATCAATTAATTTTTATAACACCTGAAATATGCTGCATGTAAAAAAGTGTTTGTTTCAGCCAGTTAAAGGGTGGGTACATTGTGTGCACATGATCAGGATGGTACCACCTCCGCCTCATTTTGAGCCAGTAAAAACCTTGCCTACTGGAGGTTTGGTTTCATATTTAAAAGTATAACAGCTCTGGCTGAGCCACTCAAGGACATTCACAGAGTTGTCTATAAGACACTCTTGCTGTGTGCTTAGGGTCATTGTTCTGCTGGAAGGTGAATTGCTCAGTTTGGCCAGGAGGCCAGCTCTGTGAAGAGTTCTTGTTGTTTCAAACATCTTCCATTATGGATAATAAAGACTACATGATTCTGTGAACCTAAAACAAAGCAGATTTTTTTTTTCCGAACTCTTCTCCAGATGTGTGGTTTGACGCAAACCTGATTCTGAGCTCTACACGCAGTTATTTTGACCTCAGGGCTTGGTTTTTGCTCTTATAGGGATTATTAGCTGTTAGACCTATTATTAAGACATGTGTGCCTTTCCAAATCATACCCATTCAATTGAATTTGCCACAAATTAACTTCACTCGAAGTGTAGTAACATCTACAAGCAATATGAATCCTCCTGGGCTAAATTTCAACTGTCCCAGATAAGGGTATGAATACTCATGCAACTGATCATTTAAGTGTTTTATTTTTTTTAAATTTGCAAAAAAGTTATAAACCTGATTTTTGCTTTGCCGATATGGGGTGTAGATTGATGTGGAAAAAAAAGTAATTTAAAGCAGTTTAACATAAGGCAGCAACATAACAATTGTGAAAAAATGAAGGGGTATGAACACTTTCGCAAGGTATTGTGTGTGTGTGTGTGTGTGTGTGTGTGTTTGTGTGTGTGTGTGTGTGTGTGTGTGTGTGTGTGTGTGTGTGTGTGTGTGTGTGTGTGTGTGTATATATATTAGGGGTGTAACAGTACGCAAAAATCACGGTTCGGTACGTACCTCTGTTTTAAAGTCACGGTTCGGTTCATTTTCGGTACAGTAAGGGAAAGAAATGCAAACATTAAACTGCAGGTTGTTTATTACTATACACTTTTTTTTAAATACTTTTTAATAAAATATATATAAAATAAAAAAAATAGAATAAGAAATAAAATACTGCTGCAAAGTTCTCCACTAAATAAAATACTCTCAGTCTCAAACCAATATCATATAATAAAATATAATGAAAAATATAAATAAATAACTATGATTACAGTGCAGCATTACCAAGCCCAGCTTGTAGGCCTGCTTCACCAGAATCGTGCCTGACGCGGCGCTGGCGCGCTGCTGCTACTGTAGGTGACAGAGGGAGACCGCCGACAGACCAGGCTCTTGTCTTCATGACAACAATATCTATACTTCATGTTGAGCATAAATATAAAGCTTACTGATAAAGGACACCGTCAACAGTATTGACGGCAAAATAGACTATGTTTGACAGGTGCAATATTTGAAAATCAATAATTAGTAATTTATTTTTTAAATTACATTTATATCTGAATTTATGTCAACCTATAGACTTTCAAACATCAAAGTGTCATGAATTAATAAATGTATTTGTGTACAAAATTACATATAAACATATTTTCCTATTCTATTTTGCCTGGAAACTCTTCCAACACGGTTGCGTGTCGCGTGTAAAATAGGCGTCGGTTCTATTTCTAGCATGCACGCGTTTTCCGCGCATCTCACGCAGACAGTCTGCAAGCTCTAACCTGTTAACATGGGAGCCGAATTAAAAATGGACACGCCACACAGCTGAGACACTTGCGCCACGCATCCAGTGTGTCGCCGGCCTTAGAATCAGCTGCAGGGCGGGATTTGCGCTGAACGCGGAGACTTCCGCCACTTGATATGTTCGTTTGGAAACACGAAAATGTACTTATGTTCCGTGCACAAAATATTGCATTCCGTCATTCGGTACACACGTGCACCGTACCGAAAGCCCTGTACCAAAATGGTCCGGTACGAATAAACGTACCGTTACACCCCTAATATATATATACACACTCACCACTATATGCACAACCATTTCCATTTCTTTACAAAGAATGGTGTGAAAATGGAAAAACATCCTGTATGCGGCAGTCCTGTGGGCGAAAATGCCTTGTTGATGCTAGAGGTCAGAGGAGAATGGGCTGATTGATTCAAGCTGATAGAAGAACAACTTTGCCTGAAATAACCACTCGTTACAACCGAGGTATGCAGCAAAGCATTTGTGAAGCCACAACACACACAACCTTGAGGCGGATGGGCTACAACAGCAGAAGACCCCCCTGGGTACCACTCATCTCCAATACAAATAGGAAAAAGAGGTTACAATTTGCACGAGCTCACCAAAATTGGACAGTTGAAGACTGGAAAAATGTTGCCTGGTCTGATGAGTCTTGATTTCTGTTGAGACATTCAGATGGTAGAGTCAGAATTTGGTGTAAACAGAATGAGAACATGGATCCATCAGGCCTTGTTACCACTGTGCAGGCTGCTGGTGGTGTAATGGTGTGGGGGATGTTTTCTTGGCACACTTTAGGCCCCTTAGTGCCAATTGGGCATCGTTTAAATGCCACAGCCTACCTGAGCATTGTTTCTGACCATGTCCATCCCTTTATGACCACCATGTACCCATCCTCTGATGGCTACTTCCAGGAGGATAATGCACCATGTCACAAAGCTGGAATCATTTCAAATTGGTTTCTTGAACATGACAACGAGTTCACTGTACTAAAATGACCCCCACAGTCACCAGATCTCAACCTAATAGAGCATCTTTGGGATGTGGTGGAACGGGAGCTTCGTGCCCTGGATGTGCATCCCACAAATCTCCATCAACTGCAAGATGCTATCCTATCAATATGAGCCAACATTTCTAAAGAATGCTTTCAGCACCTTGTTGAATCAATGCCACGTAGAATTAAGGCAGTTCTGAAGGCGAAAGGGGGTCAAACACAGTATTAGTATGGTGTTCCTAATAATCCTTTAGGTGAGTGTATATATACAGTAGAGTGTAAATAACGTGGTAACTGCCTTTGATCCCATAGGTATCTGTTCCCATAGTCAGAATTGTCCATCTTGACTGTGCTTATTTTACTCCTCCCCACACTGCAGCTGCCTAATCTCGCCTACGTTTCAGGCAAGGGGCATCTCAAACAAGCTCTTGTCTCTTGTGAACACGCATATGACAGTTAGCAGAAGTTACACAAAACTGTTTGCTTTAAATAATTGCCTTTATTCATCCCCCGGAGCCATGTGATGTGCATTTTAATATGGATGTGTGTACTTTATTCGACTACTTTTGGACTGTTAAACAAAACCACTCCCCCATGCCATTATAAAGCTCGAAAGAGCCAGGACATTTTTTTACTATAACTCCGATTGAATTCATCTGAAAGAAGAAAGTCATATATACCTATGTGCCTTGAGGGTGAGTAAAACATTGAATGACTACTTTTAATTTTGGGGTGAACCAACCCTTTAACAATAATAAACCTGACAAGATTTGAAATATACTCTACAAACAAAATCCTTTAAAATATACAAAAAAAAATTATTAATGAAATGTAGTAAGAATAATAATAAAAAAATAAATAAAAAAATAAAATAAATAAATAATAATAATAATAATAATCACCACCATCATATTTTACAGTTAATTACAATATTAACATTCCTTATTTTGTGTATTTTTTTTATTTAGTAGTAGTACTAACAACGATAATAATAATTATTATTATTTTTATTATTATTATTATTATTGTTGTTTTTACCATTACTACTAGCGGTGTAACGGTACGCAAAAATCACAGTTCGGTACGTACCTTGGTTTTAAAGTCATGGTTCGGTTCATTTTCGGTACAGTAAGGGAAAGAAATGCAAACATTAAACTGCAGGTTGTTTATTACTATAAACTCTTTTTAACAATTTTTTCACACTTTTTTAAAAATACTTTTTAATAAAATATAAAATAAAAAAAGAATAGGAAATAAAATACTGCTGCAAAGTTCTCCACTAAATAAAATACTCTCAGTCTCAAACCAATATCATATAATAAAATATAATGAAAAATTAAAATAAATAACTATGATTACAGTGCAGCATTACCAATCCCAGCTTGTAGGCCTGCTCATATTTTAAAAATATATATAACTTTTCCAAAGTGTAAAGTGCAGCATCAACAGTTTCAGTTCTTAGACCTGCTCAGATTTCGTTATTGCGTTGGACCGATCGGAATTAAGAGCAAAGGTCTGTTTAAATGCCGACGGGAGCTGCGTTTGAATTACAATCGTTTTTTTCCTAGTTGTAGTGACATTCATACTCGCGTGATACCTTTTGAAAACATACTCGGTTACTAACGTAACCTCGTTTCTCTCTAGAAGAGGGAACGAGTACTGCGTCTTAGCTAAGACGCTACGGGAACCCCATGTAAAACGCCGTGCGCGCAGGGATCACACACCAATAAACCTGAAGCAACGCCCAGGATTTACAGTGCACAGTCACCCGAGGGACTCACAGAGAGTCCAGGACAGGAAAGGGGGGGAGCCCTCCGTCCCATATCTAGTAGCACCCGTAGATGCGGAAATATAACATCACACAGTCGAGGCAAGGCCTGGCCAATGTGGCAATGCGGGTCTTATGCAATACTGCCCATATAACAGTCGGCAGCGCATAATGCTCATGAACTCAGGATTCCCATCAGGGCCCTGATTCGGCTATACCGACAGCAGCCTTGCTTGCAAGGCGGGAACCTCCAGGTTATAGAACCTGATAAATGCAGACGGCGAGGCCCAACCTGCCGCCATACATATATCCTGCAAGGAGATCCCAGTAGACCACGCCCACGACGAGGCGACGCCCCTTCTAGAGTTTGCTCTGACGCCCAGTGGGCACTGAAGGCCCCTGGAAGCGTAAGCTAACGTTATGGCGTCAACTATCCATCTGGATAGAGTCTGTCTCGAAAGAGCCATTCCCTTGAAACGTCCACTGAACGAGACAAACAGCTGCTCAGTCTGTCGAAAGACAGCGGAGCGAGACACATAAGCTCTTAAAACCCTAACAGGGCAAAGAAGACTCGAGTCTCCATCCTCTCCTGACACCGACAGGGCAGGCAGGGCAATAACCTGAGCCCGAAACGGCGTGTTGAGGGACTTCGGCACATAACCGTGCCTAGGTTTGAGTATGACCCTTGAGTTATTAGGCCCAAACTCCAAGCACGACAGGCTGACCGAGAGCGCGTGCAGGTCACCCACATGCTTCACTGAAGCGAGAGCCAACAAGAATACTGTCTTGAACGACAGATGCTGGAGGCTAATCGATTGGATAGGCTCAGAAGGGGGACCCTTCATGGCCTCCAAAACCGCCGCGAGGTCCCATATAGGGACTGACGGAGGTCTGGGAGGATTCAGCCTCCTAGCTCCTCTAAGGAAGCGGATGACCAAATCGTTCCTTCCTATTGACTGACCGAGCGCTGTTCAGAAAACGCTGAGATGGCCGCCACATAAACTTCGAGCGAGGATGGGGCTCTGCCCTTATCCAACAGCTCCTGTAGGAAGGAGAGAACCTCTGTCACCTCACAACTAAGGGGTGAACATCCCCGAGCCGTGCACCAGCTGGAGAACACCGACCACTTCGAAGCATACAGCCGTCGTGTCGGAGCTCTAGCCTGAGTGATGGTATTTAGCACTCCAACTGAGAGATCAGCGGGTAACCGTTGAGCGCCCACACATGGAGGTACCACAACTCCGGTTGAGGGTGCCAAATCAAGCCCCTGGTCTGCGAGAGGAGGTCCCTTCTTAACGGCACTGGCCACGGGGCGATGTCTGCTAACTGCATCAAATCTGGGAACCATGGTTGGTTCTTCCAAAAAGGTGCTACAAGCAGTATTGAACATCTCGTTTCTCTCACCCGTTCTATCACCTGCGGAAGGAGGGAGACGGGAGGGAAAGTATAAAGCGGGCAGCAAGGCCATCTCCGTGACTGCACGCTTTCGTCCTTGGAAAAGAACGCGGGGCAGTGAGCGTTTTCGTGGGACGCGAAGAGGTCCACCTCCGCCCTGCCAAATCTCTTCCACAACAGCCGGACTGTTTGCGGGTGTAGAGACCATTTGCCCGTGGGAATGTTGCTTCTGGACAGCCTGTCTGGACCCAGATTCTGTAGCCCAGGCACATGAACTGCCCTCAGCGAGCGCAAGTTGCGCTGAGCCCGAACCAGGAGGCGTTCTGCCAACCTGTACAGTTTTCGAATGCCTTGTTCAGCTGTCTTAGATCCAGTATGGGCCTGAGACCCCCGTCTCTCTTGGGCACTAGAACGTATCTGCTGTACAGCCCCCCCTCGCTTTGAGCTTGAGACACAGGCTCTACAGCCCCTCTGCTCAACAGTTTTGATATTTCGGCCCGAAGTATGCGTGCTACTTCTGTTTTGACCGTGGTTTCGACGCGCGCTAAAAAGCGCGGAGGGCGTCGAAAAAACTGTAGCGAGTAGCCTCTCCTTATAATGCCTAGCACCCAATCCGAAACCCCTGGAAGCGCTGAACATGCATCTGCATGAATGGCTAAGGGCTGGATGCGAAGCGTGCTCTGTTGACTGAGCAACGGCGGCGCTTCGGTGTGCTGTAACATGGGCGTTACGCCTGTGGCATTTGAGTCGGGGAGCGCGCTGATCACAGCGGGCAGATCGCTCCTCCTCGACCCCGTCCCGGCGCTTAACCGATTGAGGGAGGGCTGAGCGGGTCCCGTTGGACTCGTGATGTCTGCGAGTAACTGTGGGCTGCAAGTGTGCACATTTACTGCTTTTGACTCGCTGTCTGCCTGGGCAGAGCGTACGTGCACGGGTTTCGTTTTTACAGAAACCACGCGCCGTGTGTGACATAGTGTTTGTGGGCACTGAGGAGTGGGCACGTTTACTATGTGGAGCGCGTGACCGATCTGAGTCGATCTTATAGGCACGAGCCCTGTGTGCAGGGCTGTGCTTATATGTGGAGATGGGCACTGAGCAGTGGGCATCGTCACTACATTTATAGCACCATCGGCCGTGGCCGGACGAACGTGCACAGGTTTCGTTTTTACAGAAACCACATGACCCGTGTGACATAGTGATTGTGGGCACTGAGGAGTGGGCACGTTTACTATGCATTGCGCGCGATCGACTTGAGTCGCTTTGATGGGCGCGAGCCCTGTGTGAAGGGCTGTGCTTATATGTGGAGATGGGCACTGAGCAGTGGGCATCGTCACTACATTTATAGCACCATCGGCCGTGGCCGGGACACCAGAAATTACACCTTTTCGAGAAATATCTGGGGTTTTTTTTGTTTTGTTTTTTTTTGTTTAGGCACAAGCGGGCCACCGTACAGGCTTGCGCATTGCAAAAGACACTGAAACAGTCACAATCCCTGGAACTGAAACAGCGGCGAGCTTAGGTGAGAGTTTGGCCGCGGCGACTCGTACACCGGCGCTTTCCTAGGATGGCTTCGGGGCTCCCGGCCTCACCGTAATCCTCTGCCGCGGTCCCCGCGGCGCGGGGCGACGGCCGGTAGAGCGAGAACGGGGGTCTCGAGCTGCGTTGCTGAAGCTGTTGTGATAACGGCTTTTGTGTGCAGGCAAGCAGGCAACTGTGCAGGCTTGCGCGTTGCAGAAAACGCTGAGACAGTCACAATTCCTGGAACTGAAACAGCGGCGCGCTTGGGTGAGAGCTCGGCCACAGCGGAACTCGTACACCGGCGCTTCGATGAAGCAGCCATCGTGTGCAGTGCAGACGCAGCCTGCTCAGCGGCAGAAGATTCGCGCGAAAAGAGGTGACGTCATGCAGCAGGCTTTAGATGGCAACACCGCTTTCGTCCGCCGTCCAGCAGAGGGGGCGGACAAAGGTACGTCGCTATCGCCTGTTCCACCGGCGGAAGTGACTGGTAGTTCCTGTTTTTAGCATCATCCAGTGTGGAGAATGCTAGTGAGACAGACGAACGAGTTCGCGCTGAATATGGAGCGTTCTAAGCCTTTGCCACCTCTTCGTGAAGCTCAGGAAGAAATAAGGCGGGCTTTGAGAAGTACGCTCATCCGAGAGGAAACTACCATCCAGCCGGGAACGAGAGGGGGGGCGCTGGTGCAGACCACTCGAGGCCGAGACTCGTCGCTGCCAGCGTGAGCACTCGCCTCGGCTCCTTCTCAATGTCAGCTTGTTTGCTAGGCTTCTGAGCAGAAGGTGCGAGATCCTCGGAGCTCGCCCAGCCCTCACTGCCCGAAGGTAGCAGAGTGCAGCGCCTCAGCGCAGCGGAGAATGCAGGCTCAGAGAAAAGGCCAAGCGAGTACTCAGAGTCACCATGGCAACAGCTCGCAGTGAGGGCATCCGCTGTCAGCGAGCGCGAGCGCTGCATGATCTTCACCCAGGCAGGAGACACAGATTAACGTACCGATCTCCCTCGCTGAGTGGGGCTCTGACGAGCTGCAGGAAGGCATCTTAAAAAAAGACGCAAGCTCTTTTACGAGTGTGTGTCGCAGGGCGAACACACACACACGCATAAAGAACAGCTGGATATAACAGAATTGAAAGGATATGTGCGCCGGACAGCGCAGCAGGAACGGCAGTAGAAGGCGGCGAAGGCCAGCAGCTTCAGAATGGCTCGTCCCGCTGAGATGCTTCTCAGACGGCGCTTGCTTCCTCCGTGATCCAGCGATGCGGGAGCTTCGCTGAAGAGATGAAAAATCAGGTGAGTCAGCCTTTTCGAGCTCCTTTTATACGGTTGGGCCACACACGTTTTCGGCGGGAAGTGGCGTGATGGGCGCGAAGCGTCCTAATTGGTCTGATATTGCATCAACCTGCGCTCGATAGGCTGTGCACTTGCTGCAGAGCAGCCAATGAGCGAGCGAGCCGTCTCGCCTATGGCTGTGTAATGCTGCAAATGTGCTTTACAAAAATTCAAAATTAAGGATAATTTTTTGCTTCAGTATTTCGTGAAAAGAGACTTTTCCCGTAGTGTCTTAGCTAAGACGCAGTACGAGAGAACTCCCGTAAGAGAACCTTAGGACGGTGACACACTAGCATATTGCACCTGTCAAACATAGTCTATTTTGCCGTCAATACTGTTGACGGTGTCCTTTATCAGTAGGCTTTATATTTATGCTCAACATGAAGTATAGATATTGTTGTCATGAAGACAAGATCCTGGTCTGTTGGCGGTTCAACTCTATGTCACCTACAAAAGGAGCAGCACGCCAGCGCCGCGTCAGGCACGATTCTGATGTGTAAAGATACAGAAAACGCGAAGCAGCCACCACGCAACTGACACGCAGCAGAAACGCAATGCTCACGCCACGCAGCCAGTGTGTCGCCGGCCTTAGAATCAGCTGCAGGGCGGGATTTGCGCTGAACGCGGAGACTTCCGCCACTTAATATGTTCGCTTGGAAACACGAAAATGTATATGTTCCGCACACAAAATATTGCATTCGGTCATTCGGTACACACGTGCACCGTACCGAAAGCCCTGTACCGAAACGGTCTGGTACGATTACACGTACCGTTACACCCCTAATTACTACTAAATACAACTATAAAAAATATTATTTGTCACATGTAAGATCTGTTTTGGTTTAGTTTTCTGCCTAGTTAGTTTCCATGGTTTTTGATTAAGTAGCTCCACACCTATTTTGTTCTTCTTGATTATGTTCACTGTTTATAAGTCCTGTGTTCTCCCCTGAATCTTTTGTCTGCTATTGTTTGGATTTGTGTTTTGTTGTGCCCTTTCTCTCCTGTGGAAGATTAAAAGAACTCTTTTGTTATACTTCTTCGTTGTGCGCTTTGTTTTGCATACCAACACATAACACTACTGCAATATTTAAGTGTAACAACCACAACAACATTAATACCAATTTGTTAATTGTGTTGTTGTTGTTGTTGTTTATTGCTACAACTACTACAACTATATGGTAATATCTTTGTTAGTTTTTTTTATTATTTAAATATAATATTTAAAAGTAAAATAGAAAAGAGAAATAATAGAAAATGATTATTGTTTTTGTTAAAACTACAATAATAATATTTATGGCTGTCTTAAATTCTCAGTTTTCAAATGTTTAACCATCAATTTTAATTTTGGCAGAAAACCTCAGTGAGACCTTACAGTTTCTATTTTGCTGACAATGGCCGGTGTATAAGTGCTTCTCATTAAGTTGGTTTGGGCATGATGCTTTCTCAAAAGCATGTTATAAATTACCCAAACTACAGTCGTGGCCAAAAGTTTTGAGAATTACATAAATATTAGTTTTCAAAACGTTTGCTGCTAAACTGATTTTAGATCTTTGTTTCAGTTGTTTCTGTGATGTACTGACATATAATTACAAGCACTTCATACGTTTTTAAAGCCTTTTATCGACAATGACATTTATGCAAAGAGTCAGTATTTGCAGTGTTGGCCCTTCTATTTCAGGACCTCTGCAATTTGACTGGGCATGCTCTCAATCAACTTCTTGGCCAAATCCTGACTGATAGCAAACCATTCTTTCATAATCACTTCTTGGAGTTTGTCAGAAGAAGTTGCTGTTGGAGGGTGTTTTGGTACCATTCTTTATTCATGGCTGTGTTTTTGGGCAGAATTGTGAGTGAGCCCATTCCCTTGGATGAGAAGCAACCCCACACATGAATGGTGTCAGGATGCTTTACTGTTGGCATGACACAGGACTGATGGTAGCGCTCACCTTTTCTTCTCCGGACAAGCCTTTTTCCAGATGCCCCAAACAATCGGAAAGGGGCTTTATTGGAGAATATGACTTTGCCCCAGTCCTCAGCAGTCCATTCACTATACTTTCTGCAGAAGATCAATCTGTCCCTGATGTTTTTTTTGGAGAGAAGTGGCTTCTTTGCTGCCCTTCTTGACACCAGGCCATCTTCCAAAAGTCTTGGCCTCACTGTGCGTGCAGATGCGCTCACACCTGCCTGCTGCCATTCCTGAGCAAGCTCTGCACTGGTGGCACTCCGATCCCGCAGCTGAATCCTCTTTAGGAGACGATCCTGGCGCTTGCTGGACTTTCTTGGACGCCCTGAAGCCTTCTTTACAAGAATTTAACCTCTTTCCTTGAAGTTCTTGATGATCCTATAAATTGTTGATTTAGGTGCAATCTTAGTAGCCACAAAATCCTTGCCTGTGAAGCCATTTTTATGCAACGCAATGATGGCTGCACGCATTTCTTTGCAGGTCACCATGGTTAACAATGGAAGAACAATGATTTCAAGCATCACCCTCCTTTTAACATGTCAAGTCTGCCATTCTAACCCAATCAGCCTGACATAATGATCTCCAGCCTTGTGCTCGTCAACATTCTCACCTGAGTTAACAAGACGATTACTGAAATGATCTCAGCAGGTCCTTTAATGAAAGCAATGAAATGCAGTGGAAAGGTTTTTTGGGGATTAAGTTAATTTTCATGGCAAAGAAGGACTATGCAATTCATCTGATCACTCTTCATAACATTCTGGAGTATATGCAAATTGCTATTATAAAAACTTAAGCAGCAACTTTTCCAATTTCCAATATTTATGTAATTCTCAAAACTTTTGGCCATGACTGTATACACGCACACTAGCACAAGGCAACATGCTTTGCTTCAAGGAATAAGATAAATCAGAACAAGATGAATACAGTGAGAGAGGAAGATGGAGGTGGAGGTTAAAAAAGAGAGAGAGAAACAGCCGAATCTTGAAGACAAACAAACAATAAACCAGACTGACAGAAAACAACTTTTGCCTCACTCTGCCATCAAAGACACGCTGCAACCATCTGACAAGACTGTCATCCACATAGAGATAAATCCTCCATTCAGCAAACTGGAAAAACCTATGCCATCCAGTAAAACATACACGCCTCCTTTAATGATTTGGACAGACAAATTTCTTCTGTTTACTTTAAGTTGCAAACAGCTTGTTAAACAGATACATGCAGGAAATATACTCACTTTCACTTGCTAAACACACTGACAGGGTGAAAGCTGAAGGTTCAAACACAAACATGAAGGCAGTAGAAAGCAAATACATGTCTGAAATATCATAATATCAAATAAACAAATCTTTTCTGACAAAATAAGCTGACATTTAGACTGTGGGATGAATTCTGAAGATGTTTTTAAAGTAATGGCTGTGCTCTTTTATTTCTCCTCCACTGCTTTACATGAGCTCGGCTTTTCCTCTGGTGTTTAAACCTCTCAAACCTGAACTCACAGTTAACATACTATTAAAGTGCATTGCATCCTGGGAAGAGGCTTACCTCCATACTCCCACACACCGCCATGTGAGACGGGTCTCTCAGCAGGACTTTGTTCACTTTTCAAGCAGCCAATTGATTTATTGATCGGCTATGTGTATCCAGCCCTGTCAATAAAAGCATTCCCTCACACACATTAACTCCCTGGGGTCGACGGTATCTCCAATATGACCAGCTTACTTTTTTTAAGATCAATGCGAAAGGCACTAAAAATATTCTGTTGATTTTTGTCACCCAAATAAGTGTTATACATCATTCGAAACTGTTAGATGTCTACTTTTATGTGTGTGCAGCAAGCGGCAATCTACCGCTCTCTCTCGTGAAGCCCATACGGAAGTGACTTAAACTGTAATTCGTTAACTGGCTGCTAGAGGCTGGCTGCAAAATGGAGTCAATCCCATAGACTCCCCATGTTAAAATGCCCAACTTTACAGCAGAAAAAAAAAACATGTTTGCAGCCTGGTTCAAAAAATGATTTTGGTCTATATTAGAGCTGAAGATCTTTGCCCGAACCCGACGTGACCCTATGGGACCCGATGAGACCCAACGGGTTCGGTCGGGTTTGGGCTTAATTTATATCATCTTACGCAGGCTCGGGTCGGGCTTGGGATTGCGCTCCGGTTTGCGAGGTAAACGAGCGGTCATGTGATGTGTTTCGATTAGTGCGAGAAAGATGCGAAAATTAATGCTGAGTAGGTGTAACGGAGGCTTGCCTCTGGTGATTACGTTTTGGTTGCACCAGCAACTAAAGCAAAGTCTGAGGTGTGGAAAAGTTTTGACCATGTTTATAATGAGAATAATGAGTGAATAATGACGCACCATCAGTGAGCGCAGGAACATGCTGAAGCCATTTACAGTGGATTCAATCATTTTCCTCCACAAAAACATGTAATCTCTGTGAGTAAAGGTTTTTCAAATGATAACTAAATATTAATTGAGTCTTAAAGGCATAATGTGGACAGAGTACTTACGATAATGTTGGCATTATTCTTTTATTATTCTTTTATTAAATATCATCTGCTAGTGCGAAGCAAATCCGGCGGAGCCTTTATCTTAATTTCGTTATTGCCAAATACCCATCTAAATTTAAAATTTCTCTTAATTTAATTTGTTAAAAATGACACGTTTTTATTGGTACGTTGGTCTATTTATAGGCTAAAGGAGCCTATGTCTATTTAGAGTGCTGAGATGTTAAGATGTCACAGAGGACTTATTTTATTTCTTTATTCCAACTTCCAAGTAGTCTAGTCTACGTTAGTTATGAATAAATTATGTTAAAACATGTATAAATGACTCATTATTGATTAAAAAAAAGGCAAAAGAGCTGTGTGTGTGCGCACATTTAAATAATGTCGGGCTGTAAACGGGTTCGGGCTTTAATAAAGCTGTCAATCAAAATGTACTTGTCGGGCTCGACAGCTCTAGTCTATATGGCAAATTTTGCCCTTCATAACAACTGTGGGGGGGGGGGTGAATTTTTATATAACTCGTCCATTTAAATTATATTAAGCCTTAAAGTTCTGCATAATTAAGGGCTTGGTCCCCTGAGTGACAGGTGGATTGCCGCTGCTGACAATGCCGTCGAGCTAGGTGGGCGTGGTTTCAGCAACCAGCTCCTGCCTTTTGATGTCACGGACACTACGTCCATGTTTTTATACAGTCTATGGTGTGCACCCACAATAACAACAAAACTTTGTGAATTTGTAAAACAAAGAAAATAAACAGGGTGTGTGTTCTGTCATCTCTGTCTCCGCAAACTGCTTTTAGAAATGCATCACTAAAATAAACTTATATATGATGCACTTATAAATGCGAATATATGACAGACATGAGAATTATATCTATAGAAACCTTGAGGTGTCTACTTTTAAATGAAGTAAGTCATGTTGAAAATTATGTGTTAAAGTAATCTGTATGAAATCAACGTGATGTCTAGTTTCTCTGTCTGATCTAATTATTTTAAATGTGATTAACGCCCACAAGCTACTTCCGCTTTTGTACTAACAGTCGTCCACGTGGGATGCGTGGCATGTAAACGCCTCATCAGCTCCGTGCACTAAGCGTGAAGATTCATCTAGTTCATCTTTGCAACTGTTCATTTCTGGAAGAAGACGAGAGGAATAATTTACCTCAGAAAAAAATATGCGCTGAGAGGAATACAGACTTTTTCCTCAGAAAAGAACCAGATGTGAACCTGATCCAGCCTAGGACATATGAGTAAGTAATGTTTATTTTTTTGCATTAGTTTACGTGTTACTGTGGCATAAATTTGAACACATTTACTAAATGGGTTCTCCCCAAACTAGGAGATGTTTATCCCTGAATAAAACATTTGAAACAGTTAATACTTTTGAATATTACAGGCACTTCATTGTATCTAAATTTCTTTTGACACGAAGATGTTTTCATGTTCTATATAATATAAAACATATATATATATATATATATAGTGTGCGCTTTGTGAAAAAAACAGAGGGGGGGTGTTTTGGAACATTGTAATCATAAATCATGAGAACATGAACTAGATGACGCCATGCGCTAATTAGCATATTTATGACGTAAGTGCGTCTTGTTGTATTGCCTCCCTATGCTCACATACTCCAATTTAATTAAGCCATTTAATTCTCAATAAAACTGTTTTTATTACTATATTTTAGTTTCTGTTGTCAGACAACGGAATGAGAATTATAATAGACTGAAACGCGGTCCATTAAGACTACATAACCAGATCTCAAACATTAATCTGCACTAATGAAATCAAATACACATACGATAAAGTCAGTGGTGGTGCTGTGACTGATGTCGGCTATACTTGCTTGTAAAATAGAGTTAGGAGCAAAATATTTTTTTTTTTTTTTTTTTTTTTTACTGAAAGTGCTGCTCCTCTCTGCGCTCGATGAACAGCAGATGCAGAGAGAGGCTCGCACTGGGAAAGAGAGACCTCGCGCTCGCAACTGCACTGCCCAGCGGACCGGCTTCAACCGTCTTGCAAGTGTTGATAGGCTATTACTCGTGGGGTGTAACCAATCAGATAGCGCCGTGGGCGGGACATTGAGCAAGTCTGCAGAGTGGTGAATACAGAGAGGCTGCGCGGCAGCTATATCAGAGCCAGCCAAAGTAGCACATTTTCAAAATAAAATTGTCTTTAATCAAACCACGGATTTGTGATAAGTTTCTTGATCCGTCTCGCCACTAGTGTAATAGCACTGATCACTTTGAGGGGGGGATAAATTTATCCCCACCGGGGATAAAAATAATTATATATAATATATATATATAAACATAATACGATACAAAAGTAAATGAGTGCCTGATGAATGCTACGAGTCTAAGAATGTTAGGACTATGTTTATTATTAATACTCTGTTCGCAAATATATTTTATAAATATATTTCTATAGATGTTTAAAGGAACACTCCACTATTTTTGAAAATAGGCTCACTTTCCACACACTTTCAGTTGTGTTTTACCGTTTTCAAATCTATTCAGCCAATCTCCAGGTCTGGTAGTAGCACTTTAGCTGTAGCTTAGCATAGATCATTGAATCTGATTGGACCATTAGCATCTACCTATTTAAAAATTGACTTCTGTAGTTACATCGTGTACTAAGATTGACGTAAAATGAAAAGTTGTGATTTTCTAGGCCGATATGGCTAGGAACTATGTTCTCATCCTGGCGTAATAATCAAGGAAGTTTGCTGCCGTACCATAGTGCAGTGTAGTGATGGGTCATTCGCGGATGAGCCAACTCTATAATAAGAGCCGGCTCTTGTAGGTGAACAACGGGAGCTGGCTCGCATATCTGAAGAGCCAACTCTATTTAAAAAAAAATATAGCCTTTAGAAATTAAATCATTATGTAAAAATGAAATAATTGTATTTTATTTAAAATAATTGACTAATTCAAAGAACAAAAATATTATATTTCGACTGTCTGATCAGCCTCACATTCTGTTCCTGTCAATCATACACGAGGTGTCAACCAATTATACGGCATGAGGGAGGGGCCAAGCCATCACACCACACACACACAGTGTCAAACTCGGAGGAGAGGAGAGGAAAAACACAGCAGCTTTTGAAAACAAAAAAGGAGGAAAATGAGTCGGAAGCACAGCAGCATTTGGAATCATTTTAATGATCATCAGCCCCTCGAAAGTAAGGCAGCTTGCATTTCTGAATGCAAATCTCTCATAAAATAAAAATATGATCAGCATTGTTTGTGTGTGTTCATGCTAGTTACGCAAAACATAACTAGTGAGATAGTTCATGCTGACTATATAACGTCAAAAAAGAGGGACCAGTTTAATCCTTTCAGTCATTTATTTTTCTTTAATATTGGTTCTATTATGTTGTTCAGATTGTATTTGTTTTGTAATGTTGTTTCTATACATTCAAAAGTTGTAATTTAAATGCAAATGTTTAATAGTATTCTTTTTTCATAAATCAATGCATTTTTAAAGAAATTGGGAGAAATTGGGAGTATGATTTCATTTAATAATTTAATTAGAATTGTTTTCACACCTATCAAAGTCAAAACATTATTGTTTTTTAAAGAGCCGTTCGTGAGCCAAAAGAGCCGCCTCTTTTCAGTGAACTGAGTCAAAAGAGCCGGCTCTTTTCAGTGAACTGAGTCAAAAGAGCCGGCTCATGAAAAAGAGCCGAAATGCCCATCACTAAGTAGGCGCATTGATCTTATGCAGCGTCTGAAAATAGTTCCCAGCTAACTTCCAACGTTAGTATATTTTTAGTTGCTGCATAATATCATTGCACATGCTTTATTATTATACGTTCTAAACAATAATAATTTGTTTCTCTGATATAAAATGTCCTTTTTATGATAATACAAAGAATGCGTATGTATACCATATATAAATAAATATACTGATACTAACATGCTCACCAATGTTTTTTGTTTTTTTTAGTGATCAGATACCTGCACCACAGATGAAGCTACACTGATATTCTATGGTAAAACAAGCTCCTTAACTACTGATGATGGTTATTTTTCTTGAATCCATGGAAAGAAGCAGCAAACTTAAATATATCAGGTATGGTTTAATTGTTTCACTTTTTGAACAGAATCTGTTTTCAGGAATGACTCAAAGTCTGTTCACGTCTCAGTTGTTAGAACAGTGTGCTCAGTAATGTGTCTTTGACCTTCATTATGCATGTTTTAATTCTACTGTGTTGAGAATAAAATACAAACAATAAAAATAAAAACATTTTTTTTCAATCTCCTCACATTCTTTCTTACATGCCTTAAAGTCACAGTCACACTGATGGGCCATTAGTGGATGGCCCTTTGTCACTCAGGTGTGAATCACTGAATATTCATAGTTACTGTCACTCTGTCACATATAGGCTTTCGATCACAAAACATGTCTTTAAAAATTTTAATCAATATATTGTTTTCTGTGAACGAGTAAGCTGAACGATTTTCACATCATTTTGAAGTAAATATTCTAGCCTGCAAGACTGAATACTCAGAAATCTTATTCAGAACTATTCCGTATGGGTTTTATGGCCATATTTCAGCTACATTTTTTCCCAAAACTTCCTAACCAAGCATGTATATATATATATATATATATATATATATATATATATATATATATATATATATATATATATATATATATATATATATATATATATATATTATTTATTTATTTATTTTCGAAAAAAAATAAAATGCAAACATGTAGGCTACATCCATCTTGCTCACATATTATTTTAGCACAGTTTGTGCTGAGTACAAAAAAAAAATTATGTGTTGGCCAATAGTATGTTATAAGCAGCGTAGCTGAAATAAGCACAAATGTCAGGGCATGTCAAAACATCTCAAGGGCCCCAAAATCACCTCAGACCCCAGATGGTTAACCCAAATCACTGTCTGATGGATCACAGAGAGAAATACCAGCAGATTTTACATTTCTGTTCAGAGGTTTGGTTTGGGGTCAGTAAGCAGGGGTTATCTGCATAGAGAATTATGAAGCGATGCGGGAAAATGCAGATGGAATTACAGAATCCAGTCTTAAAAGCAGAATTTACTATTTAACATGGAATGTCATGGAATTTGCCAAATTTTGGATGGATAAATCAAGAGTAGGTCATTAAACTTGAATCAAAATGCAACAGACTAGCCCCTTTGAATATTAAGCTGCAAAAATACTTTTTGAATATGAATCCTGCATGTTGTGCATGTCTCTGTGTGAATGAATAGCACAGATGTGCGGTTTTGTTTACTTCACACATACTGAAGCGCGTGTGATGCTCATGGTGTTTTCAGCCTCTGCCTCCTCAATATATGAGTACATAAGCATAAACAATCTCTAGAACTGCTCTGAGAGTCACTTCATGAGCGTTTTTTATGGTTTCATTTGAGAAAAACTGTTGTCACATCATTTAGCAGGGCTCCAAACTGCAAAAAATTTAATTGCAAGTGAATTTTTTGCTGAGGTCATGTTATAACTTAAACATTCGCATGTAATGCTTTTTTCCTGAGAGATCAAAATGACAGAGATGTAAGAAGTGAAAGTGAGGAAAAGCAGCATCTATTTCATGCACAACTTGAACAAACTACAACAGGTACACTGTCAGCTGTGTGGATATTGGCAATATCATAAATACATTTTTGGCACTCTTTAATGCAGCAGGCGCGATCGCTTTAGCGCCTCAGCTCAAGTGGCAAGTAACCCATTTAATATTTCTCTTTACTACCATAGTACATAATGAACATGAATTAATATCAAAAGGTAAACTATTTTATAAGAGAGCCTACAGTACAACTTACTGAAATCATTTAAAAGTTTATTCAGTGTTTCAAACTGCAGAAAATATGTAAAGCTTGTAAACATTGCAACATAATTAACATTGACCTCAGAATAACCATTTGATGTCCATAAGCTCATCAGTCAGCTGGAGCATTTTGCTACAACCCGAATTCCGGAAAAGTTGGGACGTTTTTTAAATTTTAATAAAATGAAAACTAAAGGAATTTCAAATCACATGAGCCAATATTTTATTCACAATAGAACATAGATAACGTAGCAAATGTTTAAACTGAGAAATTTTACACTTTTATCCACTTAATTAGCTCATTTAAAATTTAATGCCTGCTACAGGTCTCAAAAAAGTTGGCACGGGGGCAACAAATGGCTAAAAAAGCAAGCAGTTTTGAAAAGATTCAGCTGGGAGAACATCTAGTGATTAATTAAGTTAATTGATATCAGGTCTGTAACATGATTAGCTATAAAAGCTTTGTCTTAGAGAAGCAGAGTCTCTCAGAAGTAAAGATGGGCAGAGGCTCTCCAATCTGTGAAAGACTGCGTAAAAAAATTATGGAAAACTTTAAAAACAATGTTCCTCAACGTCAAATTGCAAAGGCTTTGCAATTCTCATCATCTACAGTGCATAACATCATCAAAAGATTCAGAGAAACTGGAGAAATCTCTGTGCGTAAGGGACAAGGCCGGAGACCTTTATTGGATGCCCGTGGTCTTCGGGCTCTCAGACGACACTGCATCACTCATCGGCATGATTGTGTCAATGACATTACTAAATGGGCCCAGGAATACTTTCAGAAACTACTGTCGGTAAACACAATCCGCCATGCCATCAGCAGATGCCAACTAAAGCTCTATCATGCAAAAAGGAAGCCATATGTGAACATGGTCCAGAAGCGCCGTCGTGTCCTGTGGGCCAAGGCTCATTTAAAATGGACTATTTCAAAGTGGAATAGTGTTTTATGGTCAGACGAGTCCAAATTTGACATTCTTGTTGGAAATCACGGGCGCCGTGTCCTCCGGGCTAAAGAGGAGGGAGACCTTCCAGCATGTTATCAGCGTTCAGTTCAAAAGCCAGCATCTCTGATGGTATGGGGGTGCATAAGTGCATACGGTATGGGCAGCTTGCATGTTTTGGAAGGCTCTGTGAATGCTGAAAGGTATATAAAGGTTTTAGAGCAACATATGCTTCCCTCCAAACAACGTCTATTTCAGGGAAGGCCTTGTTTATTTCAGCAGGACAATGCAAAACCACATACAGCAGCTATAACAACATCATGGCTTCGTCGTAGAAGAGTCCGGGTGCTAACCTGGCCTGCCTGCAGTCCAGATCTTTCACCTATAGAGAACATTTGGCGCATCATTAAACGAAAAATACGTCAAAGACGACCACGAACTCTTCAGCAGCTGGAAATCTATATAAGGCAAGAATGGGACCAAATTCCAACAGCAAAACTCCAGCAACTCATAGCCTCAATGCCCAGACGTCTTCAAACTGTTTTGAAAAGTAAAGGAGATGCTACACCATGGTAAACATGCCCCGTCCCAACTATTTTGAGACCTGTAGCAGAAATCAAAATTGAAATGAGCTCCTTTTGTGCATAAAATTGTAAACTTTCTCAGTTTAAACATTTGCTATGTGATCTATGTTCTATTGTGAATAAAATATTGGCTCATGTGATTTGAAAGTCTTTTAGTTTTCATTTTATTAAAATTTATTTTAATAAAATTTTCCGGAATTCGGGTTGTATATTTATGTGCTTGCATTTTAATATTTTTACTTAACCTGTTACATCTACAGGTGCTCCTCAATAAATTAAAATGTTGTGGAAAAGTTCATTTATTTCAGTAATTCAACTCAAATTGTGAAATTGGTGTATTAAATAAATTCAATGCACGCAGACTGAAGTAGTTTAAGTTCTTTTAATTGTGATGATTTTGGCTCACATTTAACAAAAACCCACCAATTCACTAACTCAACAAATTGGAATACTTCATAAGACATTTTTAGTGAATTGTTGGCCTCCTGGAAAGTATGTTCATTTACTGTTCATGTACTCAATACTTGTTAGGGGCTCATTTTGCTTTAATTACTGCCTCAATTCGGCGTGGCATGGAGGTGATCAGTTTGTGGCACTGCTGAGGTGGTCTGGAAGCCCAGGTTTCTTTGACAGTGGCCTTCAGCTCATCTGCATTGTTTGCTCTCTTGTTTCTCATTTTCCTCTTTACAATGCCCCATAGATTCTCTCTGGGGTTCAGGTCTGGTGAGTTTGCTGGCCAGTCAAGCACACCAACACCAAGGTCATTTAACCAACTTTTGGTGCTTTTTCAGCATCTTCAAAAAGCTGGTCAGCAGAAGGAAGCATGACGTGCTCCAAAATTTCTTGGTCAATGGGTGCAGTGACTTGGTGGTTTTCAAAAAACATAATGTAATTTAATTTTAAACTATGTGAATGGTGCTCTGAGGCGCGGCAGGATTTTCTGTCTGAAGTTTCTGCTCTGTTCAGCGTGCAGCGTCACGTGTCTAAACAAACAGCACGTGCTGTTAGTAATTTCAGCCACTGTATAATGAAAACAGAGTCTTCTCAGCCACTCCAGAAATGGACTCAACCCGGGAAACTATCAGCTGCTCCAGCAAAGGAAGGAACGCGGGAAACTATTGGCATGGTTTTTGCCGATAACCAATTGTTCCAGCAATCAACTATTGGTGCCGATTAATCGGCAAAACCGATTAATCGGTCGACCTCTAAAATCTACAATTGATTTTTACCGTTGACTGATTTTGCAGAACATTTAGACTGATAACTTCCGTGCACAGATGCAGCAAATTTGTCACAGAAAGTGCAATATGACAGTTCCATTCAGACTATATATGAACCAGCTGTTTTAAATACAGTATTTTTATATTTAACGTTAGTTAATCAGTATGTTTGAAAGTATATTTTTTCGATTATTGGTGATTCCATAGGATCTCTCTCGCGCACCTGCGCGGTATAAAACACCAAATAGTTATGCTATGACAAGAACAAAGAGTCTCTCTCTTGCTCCACCCATGCACGATAATATTGTGTATCGTCGATCTCACGGGCTGACGATATGACGATTTGAAAAATGAACATATCGCCCAACACTAACGGCAACAGTCTTTCTTCTTCTGACAAAGTCCATTCCTTTTGAAGTTCACTGAAATTCTTGAATTGATTTTGCTTGACAATCCTCAGAAGGATGCAGTTCTCTCGGTTGGTTGTGCATCTTTTTCTTCCACACTTTATCCTTCCACTCAACTCTCTATTGACATGCTTGGATACAGCACTCTGTGAACAGCCAGCTTCTTTGGCAATGAATGTTTGTGGCTTACCTTCCTTGTGAAGGATGTCAATGATTGTCTTCTGGACAACTGTCAGATCAGCCGTCTTCCCCATGATTGTGTAGCCTAGTGAATCAAACTGAGAGACCATTGTGAAGGCTCATGAAGCCTTTGCAGGTGTTTGAGTTGATTAGCTGTAGGGGTGTGCACGGATAGTCGAACATATTCGAATTTCGCAAAATAAAAACAAAAAAAGTTCACAATAAAACCTAATTTGGTCACTTTCTGTGATTCTCCACGGCATATTTGAAGGTTGTATGCAAGCAAAAAATTATTAATGAATGAATAAGGGGCCATTCACATATCGCGTGGAAAAGGCTATGCGTGCCACTTTCTCCTTCTTTCCAAAGCGCTCGGGCAGAAGCACTCCTGAGGCTAAGCAACAATGACGCGCTCTCTCCATGAAGACGTGGAAATTTCAGCAAAGGATAAATGGATTTGCAGCACAAAAAAAATCGCTTTCAGTAGCTCTGCTACTAAATTTATTTCAAAATGGCTATCCATATACAGCTATGATCAGCTGTTTCTTCATCTTGGCTGAGCTTTCAACGTTGTTACGGGAAAGGATGAAGCTGAATGTTTAGTTCTTGTCACATGACCTGCGGTGCGCTTGTGGCATTTTGAAAGTTGAGATGTTTTTAACTCGATGCGGTGCGGACGCGCCTGGAAAAAACGGGACCACGTCGCACCGCGTGCGCATCGCGACCACGTCGCTTCCATTATGAGCGCGCATACCGCGCGCCTACATTGGAAATAATGAACTTGAGCATGCAAAAGACGCGATATGTGAACGCCCCCACTGCGGTCTTCTACAGTAATTCAAATATGCCGTGGAGAATCACAGAAAGTGACCGAATTCAAGAACATTGTTGCGGCATCTCTCAAGCAACGAATAAAGACCGCTAACTTGGAGAATGCAGTGAAAACTCCTCTTCTGGCGTCTGCCCTAGACCCTCGGCACAAACATCACAGGTTTCTCGATGAAAACATGAGAGAAGTAAGAAAAAAAAACTTTTTTGAACATTATCAGAACATTTTCCTTGATGCGAGTGGTGCGGATGCACCCGCCGCCACCAACGATGAAGAGGATGCAATGCCCACTCGTCGGAAAAGGCTGAGCCAGTTCTCCAGCGATGATTACAGAGAGTCCGGCCGAGACGAGTGGGAACAGTTCTTGCTGGAGCCATGTATTCCACCAGATGAGGATCCCATTCAGTGGTGAAACGAAAACACGAAGAGCTTCACAAAACTTATTCGCTTAGCACACCGTTATTTGTGAGTCCCGCCAACGTCTGTGCCGTCAGAGCGTGTTTTCTCCGCGGCTGGCCTTATTGTTAACAGACTAAGGAGCCGACTTTCCCCCAATCATGTTTACATGCCCGTATCTCTTAACAAGAACATGCAAAACAATAGAAAAAAAGCAAAAAAGATTTGCTGACAGTTTAAAAGTTAAGTGTAAGCTACATTCTGTACAATAGCCTAATTTGCACGCATTGTTAAAGGTTTTCAGCTACAAAACACGATGTGTAATGTTCAAGCTTATTGTGTGTAAGCTTGTTCAAAATGACGAAAACAAATGTTGCTGAAAAATAACGTCTGACTCATTAAACCTAATTTAAATAAACGAATATTCGAATATTCATTTTTTTGTGAGCTCAAATATTCGAATGTGATATTTGTGGAAAACGCCCATCCCTAATTAGATTGGCATCTCTGATTGGCATCTCACCATATTCTAATTTGTTGAGATAGTGAATTGGTGGGTTTTTGTTAAATGTGAGCCAAAATCATCACAATTAAAAGAACCAAAGACTTCAACGACTTCAGTTTTTGTGTACTGAATGTATTTAATACACAAGTTTCACAATTTGAATTGAATTACTGAAATAAATTAACTTTTCCACAACATTCTAATTTATTGAGATGCACCTGTATATGTAAAGCTTTTTTTACCATGCCTACAGAATCTGATTGTGAATCGAACAGACAAATAGTCAGATGACAGAGAAAAAGTGTTAGAATGACAGACAGGGAAACAGATACTGTGACTTAAAACCTACTTTGGTGCCAACCATAATCTTTTGTGAATCATAGGTACATCTGAGCGCGCCTGTGATTTTGACATATAACATATCTATAACATAGACTTCTATAGAATAGACTTAACTATAGTTACTAGTGGTGTAACGGTACGCAAAAATCACGGTTCGGTACGTACCTCGGTTTTAAAGTCACTTTTCGGTTCATTTTCGGTAAAGTAAGGTAAAGAAATGCAAACATTAAACTGCAGGTTGTTTAATACTATAAACTTTTTTTTAAATACTTTTTAATAAAATATACACCCCTAATAGTTACAAACTCCATCTTTCTCTCTTCAGAACAGAAATCAATCCTTGCAGCTCTCTCACTTCAACCCTCTGTTCTCATTATGCACACATTCACAGAACATGGTCAGCACAGTCATCATAGTCCCAGCTGTGAGCACTCAGTGTAATACGTCTGTAAGCACGTGCACACACACACACACATACACAAACGCACGCATGCACAAACACACACTGATCATTCCCGTGGGTTTACACACCTGCCTCTCTTACAGTCATGTTCCCTCAGCAAATTCCGTTCAGGTTTTCTGCCCAGTCTAATGAATTAACAAATCAATAGAAACAGCCACGCATGCACACACTTGCCAAAGGGAGAAGGAATAAAATATAAAACAGCACAACTAGATGCAAAAACAAATACACGCATATGTCTGGATCTGGATGCATGACCCTTCTAATGAATGACGGCAGAAAACAGTCAGCGATATGGCAGCTGATTTAGGCAGGTGTGTGTGTTTGAGTGTGTGTTGCAGGGCTGATTTCATGGCTGACGGAGCACAGGGTCAGGATGTGTCAAAGAAAGTGAATGAGAACGAGGGAGAAAGAGAGAGACCGAGAGAGAGAAGGGGGAAGGGAAGTCAGACGTAGGACAAAGGAGATGATGACAGAAAAGGGCTCCATGTTGGCTCCTTAAACCTGCTGGTACTCAACCAGGAGACAGTAACATCAGAAAGCAGAGAGCAGGTCAGTAACTTAAAACCACAAATAAACTCAAAGCCCTCTCATTATAAACAGCCAATCTGAATACATTTAAATTGCTCGACACTTTGCTCAGAGGTGCAGTGCGGTTTGCTTTCAGTCAACTGGCACTCAATTCCTATTTTTGTCATGCAGTAAATCTACTCAACTCCAGCCACTCTATTTTCACCTTTGGTCTGAATGAAAATAAATGTATTTACCAATTTCCTGCTTATATATTGGTTGTTATTTGCTGGGATTGAATTAAGTATGAAATTCCTGAATTTAAATTGAGGCAGTAAACAGAATGATGTTTGAATTTGAATTTAAGTACAATTATAGTAATTTGAAATTCAAATAAATTGTTATAACTGCAATAAAACAATATAAAAAAGATACAATAATAAACAGTATAGAACAATACAACAACAAGTCAAATGAAAGAACAATAAACAGAACGATCACTGGATGAATGGGTGGATGGAACAATAGATAGAATGATAGATAGAACAGTGGATGGATGGATGGATGATGGATAAAAAAATAAATAGAATGATAGATAAGAAGGATGATTTTCCCCATGCTGGCACGATTCTACCAGTCACTAGAGGGTATGTAATGTCAGTGCTTCCCACAGGTATGAAATATACATTTGGAGGTAGCTGGGTGGAAAACCTTCCTATTACCCACTAATAATGTGTAATTTAACAGTATTTTAATTTATTGAAATTTATTTTAATTACATAGGCTACTATTACAATTAATTTCATACTAATATTATGCATTATTATATGCATCGTAAATTGTGCAAAATTACAGCATTTTAATGGTAGAGTCTCAGTGAACACAGGGACACATTTTACTAGTAAAATCTATATATTGAATAATATATGTCAAATAATGACTTTAGTCTTTTCTTCCTGTGGGCAAGCATTCCAGCCAGAAATATTTTACTATGAATGAAGTGGAAATTAAATTTAATACAATTAATTAGGGCTCGATCAGAATATTCGATTATCTGAATATTCGTTCGGCAGGTTGGCATTCAATTTAAAATTTTGAGATTTGAATAACCTTTTTTTTTTTTTAACACCTGGCATCCCCTGCGAAACGGTCTTCATTCGCCGCTATTTTACTATCGGGCCGAACAGTTACTGTTGCCTGTCTACGCGAAAGCACTTAATTTGATCAAACTGCCAAGTAAACAGCTAAACTACGTTCAATATAAAAATAAAAATAAATGTCTGAGACAGTTTGGCCTGCGCCGGAAACATTTGCGCTTATTGATATTATACCCCTCGTCACCAAGAGCTTTGTCTTTTTTTTCTGTTTTTGAACAAAGTAAATATCAGATAAAAAAGGAGTCTCAAAAAACAGAACTATCTGATCATCATCCATATTGCTTGTTTACATTACGCCTGCATTAACAAGGCAAGGAACGGACACTTTAGTATTGCATTCCAAAGAGCTCCGTTATCAGCACCACAGTGGAAAAATGAAACCGTATCCCTGCTGACTGGCCCGGATCTGCACGGAATGGAACAATTAAGCAAAGAGAACCGTTCAGCCCAATAGTGGAAAAGCGGCTTATGAATCGCCCATGAGTGAACGTCATGATTCAGTTCATCTGGAAGAGAAGACAAAAATGCAGAAGACCTCAGCTGTGTGGGAGAACTTTAAATTGAATGAGGAAAAGACAAAGGCAGTGTGCCAAATATGCGATTTGAAACTGAGTTTTGTAAGTAGTTTTGTAAGTAGTATGAGCTGCTTTTATCCGCCATGTTAATCAGTAATTTTACACATTATTAAAACATGCACTTAATTTGCTTGGAAAATACTTGCGAATACAGCAGCCATAAAAAAACCAAAACAAAAAAAAAGTACAGTAGCCAAGCCTAATAATAATTTGTCTATATCAAAAGTATTTCTCTTAACAGAGTTGTTTGTTTTGTATCACTAGTGCAGTGTCTGTTCTCGGAGCATATAAGCACTGCCCGCGCGAGGCGCGCCGCTTCTGGCTCTTACTGTTCTGTAGTTTATTAAAAGTTTATTAATTCTGAATGTGTTATGTGTGTCCATATTGCACCAAAATGCCACACTGCACCCCCTTGGATCCGCAGCAACACCTGCCACACGTGAAGTCGACTATATGAAGTTTTTGACATAATAAAAATTCAAACAGACAGACACACAGATATTCTTGCCTTTATTAGACAGAAACATATGTTTAGCCCTCGTTCCGAAGCTTCGAATATTCGGCGTTGATTACTGCCGGGGTATCGAAGCTCGAAATTTTTTTTACAAAAATAAAAATTAACGTGATAAACAAGCACCAAAAAAACACTGGGAATCTTATTTTGTAATATACATACTATTGCGGGCTGATCCTTCAGATGAGAGAGAAAATTAGCATTCTTACAACCATCTAAAACGTATTATATAAAAAGACATTGTCATAGCTCATCAAATCGAGTTCACAAACAATTACTTGGCATACATGGGCGCTATTCATTGATTGAGAATCACTTTGAAGCGCTGTTGCATGAGAATGTTGAAAGCCTTACATTTTACAGTTTGCGAAAAACTATTTTTATTTGCGACTGAAGCGCCAGTACTGTCGAGCCATCTTTGTCTGTGAAATATCCACCGTGTCTCACAGTATATACTTGGGCGGCCATTAATATACCTGGGTTGGCCCGCCCAAGTAAAGTCTACGTATAGGAAGCACTAAATGTAGTCAGCTGGGTCATTATTCATCTCTGAAGTGACTGGAAATGCAGGTCTGACCTGAGAGAGGTTCACAGATTTTCTGCACTGACGTCAGCACTATTTCCTTTGAAAAGGAGCAACAGAAAGCACAACTATACCAGAAACAGAAAGACTGAAACTCTTAAGACTCCGAATCCCAGTGATTACAGTAAATCACAAGCCGCCTTTCCTCTGGAGAAAAATAGAGCATCCACAAAGCCAAAATTTCCAGCCTCTCCTCTGCTGTCCTCAGCGCTCCTCTCGTTTAGATGGTGAGCAGTTTCTCAGTAATGAGGCTCATTTACATGGCAGTCACAGTGGCCCCAGAGGATCCATACCACACACACACACACACACACATATACAAGGTCTCTCTCATGATTGTGCCCTTTGAGCTCTCGCATAAATGACTTAAAAGGACACCGAATCTAATCAAATTGAACTGTACAGTCAGTATAACGCCTCCTGAATTTGTACTTTTCAAATGATCAAATGATGGTCAGATCTCTGTCTTCCAAATGCGCCTGTTTTAACTCTGACAAACAATTGATTTTTGCATTCAAAACTCACTTTAATGATGCCTTCATGAATCTCATACACCTAAATCAATGGAAAAATAATATTTCCATCCTTTAACAACACACAGCTGCACAGCACAAACCTAAAGCATTTCATTAATGAGATTTTAAAAATCAGACCTCCTGTTCACATCCAGACTTTCCTGTTGTAATCTCACCTCTACTGTCCAACCACATCCAATTCAGACCCATCAGCCTTTAGCAAGGATAGTCAGTCCTTCACTCCTAAAGAAACAACTTGACAAAGTCAATTTTCTTTCCTGCGTTGATGGGTTTCCTTTTGAAACAGGAAGTTTGGCCAGAACATATTGCTAGATGACTCATGAAAAATATTTGTTCAGTTTTCCCAGAGGAGAAAGTTAATCTTGTCAATTTATGAGTACACTAGCAAACAAATGAACTCAAAGATACAGATACAGACACAGACACAGACTGGTCTTTAAAAAGTAAAGGCTACGATTAGAAGCAAAGAGTTTTATGCTGCATAAATGAGATTGCCTAGATAAACGTAGGCTATAAATTATTGGTTGACCTTTGACAGCTGAAGCCAATGCCGATATCTTGGAAAGCAGGGTGGTCGGCAACCAATATAAAGTTGATATAATTTTATTTTATTTAACACTTATAAAATTTGAAATCATATGATAATGGATTTAAAAAATAAACGTAAAATAAACATGCTTCTACTTTAAATGGCAAAGAATTTTTCACAAATAAACAAATATTTACAAAAAATATAATTACAAAGGAAGTAAACACTGTAAACAACAAGTCACACAGTATTTTGGGAAGATCGCGTGCATTGGGAATCACTTTTTTTTTTCAAATAAAGCCAAGGTAACACTCATTATACAGTACACAGTGAAAATAACATGAATATGACATTGGGCAAAAGTATGAAGCGCATCATAATTTGAAATCACGAGTTTAAAGTTGTTGATTGCGCGTCTCAATGAAGTTGAACTCTCCTCCTGTCCGGATACAGTTCGCACGGACTGACCATCATGCAGAGTACACACAATCGTGCAGGATACAAATGCACACTTCATTAGCTCTCGCAGCTGGATATGACTAAGTTTGCAAGTTTTTTTTTTAATTAGATGTTCATTAGTCATTCAAAGATTTGTTTAAATAATATAAATGCTTATTTGCTGAATGCTGACAGCCAGTGTTGGGCAAATTACTGATTTACTGATCAAATTACTCCTTTAAAAAGTAATCACGTTACTGTTCTGATTACTTCATTTCAAAATTATTAGTAATTAGTAATTGGTTACATTACTAGTAAATAGGGGTTGAACAGTACACAGATGTCACGGTTCAATATGTACCTTGGTTTTCGGGGTCACAGTTCGATACGATTCCGGTACAACAAGAAAAAAACTAAAAACAAATCTACTATGCTTGGTTTCTTTCATTTACTTTGAACAAACAGTAGACGCACATACATCAGTTCCAGCATTGCTAACTTGACAGTACGGTTGGTACTTTATCAAAATAAGATACAGTGAACCAAACATCAGCGCGCAAGTTTCTGTCACCATTGAAAAGCAACTGAAACACAAAGCCTATAATTTACATAATAAGTAATAGTTATTCAGTAATTCAGATATGTTACATCACAAAAATAGAAATATTATGGATAGGGATTGCAACGATACCATTTTTTCAGAACCGATCTGATACCGGAAACTCTAAGTATCTGCGGATACCGATCCAAACCCATACCAGCACAGTTTTTAAATAAATGTAGAATTTCTATACTTCTCTGTGTTGACCTGATCATCACTCTTTTGTGTTAATCACAATCTACTACATATACACAACTTCCTTTTAAAGAAAAATAACAAATGAAAAAATATATAATCATAATCTATGACAAAAATACTATTATAAACTAGGTTAGTGGATATTTCAGCAGCAAAAGATACTCTAGATTCTAGAAAAATCACGGGTACACAATAATTCTATAAAATCTAGTGAAATATTTTATTTACAAATAAAAGTGAATAAAATCTGGTAAAATGTTACATATTGCTCTTTGAATTGTTGTAAAATATATTCATGAAAAAACAAGTATATACATCTATATAGAAATGTAAAAGACATTTATTTTAAATGTATAGCACAGTAATAAAGGCAGCAACATGTGATAGATAGGACAGAATAAGAAAGACTATTAATAATCTTTAATTGCGCAGGAAAGTATTATAATACTAAAGGCGGCAATACAGGGTGACACAGAGCGCTTATGCGCATGACGTGCTCAGAATGATGAGCATAAGCCCGGAGTCACAGCGCGCAGGCTGCATTGCCCTCCGAGTCCACATAGAACAGTTTGTACAACACACAAGCTGCTCTGCTCGTGTTCATCTTCAGTTCTCTCTTCACAACAGTTCAGTCATTGTACTGTTTGAGTAAATGAATTACTCCAGGATATTGGTTTATTTCAACTCAGAGGGAGTGTTGGCCACGTTAAAAAAGTAAATAATTTATGGATTAATGCTTACTGTAGACGCAAACCAGTTTAAATGATTCAGTCCGATTTGGTGAACTGGTTCAACTGGTTCACTAAGAAGAACTGGTTAAATCGAATGATTAGTTTGCGAACCAGACACCACTAGTACAAAGGGAAGAGATATTCATAGGAATTGTTCTAAATCTGTGTGTTAGTTTATTGAGCCTTTTCTTTGAACAGTTTTAATCCTCAGTTACTGTGCGCTCTTGAAAAGAGTTTCATCATTTTGAATAAAGTAACCGAACGCCATACGCAGTTTGATTGCTGAATGGAGGATGACAGACAGCCGCAGCGGAAAGAAGAGTTTATGTGAACTTGAATTTAATGACTTCAATATTAATCTGTAGCCTACCTCACATGGAACTATGGAACAGCTTCAGAGCACTCGAAATGTGTTCTCGAAAACATTTTGGTGCTTTATAATGTTTTTGTGCCTTTCATGGCAATAACACAGAATAATTTTCTGTGAATTTCAACAATAACACAGAATAGTATACCCACAGTATCGGATTTGGATAGGTCTCGTCTTACCGATACCCGATCCACAGAAAATGCCAGTATCGGAGCCGATAGAGATCCAGAGTATAGGATACACGAGCACTAAGCTCCGTTTCCCAAACAGTTGTGTGCACAAACCTTTAAAGTATACACCTTTGTCAGTCTGTGAGAGATGCATTCAGAATCAGCACGTGGTCACTGTCTAGTAGGCCTTGATTTCAAGTGCGCAACTCATGGCATTCGCTGTTCTTCTCCTGGCACCCGTTTATGAAATAGCGTTCATTGCTGCGGGCACCCTCTTCTGGAATCGGGGTGAATCGCATGTATTGATTGTAAGGTCTCATGCACCGAACCGAGATGCCTGTACCGTGACTGTTCAGGACGAATGCATGCATCGTTCCACCCCTACAAATTACGTTACAATTTTCTCCATTAAATTCAACATTAAAGCAAGATTCACATAACACTGTTATTTGTGCATTATAAGGTAATTAATGCACAAATCTGTACATAATCTTCTGTTCCAGATTCATACACATTATTATTTATTGTTAAGTCTTATTTAAATGTTTCTGTTCTCATGTCAGACATGTATGTATAACCTATATGTAGGCTATGTATTTATGCATGTATGTACCAAGATCTTCTTAAAAAATCACAACAAATTCCTTGTGTGTTTGCACACGCATGGCGAATAAAGCTGATTCTGGTTATTTTTAACTATAGCAAGCAGCTTCTGCATGCATGGTTTGGCAGAATGCCATCCAAGAGCGCTGCATTTATAATCTCTTAAAGAATCTAATCTCAGTTCATTGCAATCTCACAAATCTCAGTTATAACACAATAAATATATGCAAAATGAATCTTTCATAATGTCTATAATTCGTGAGTTATAATGGGAGAATTCATGAGCACTCAAATTTCAGCATTGAATTGCTCAACGATGCAAATACGTGTTATAACCTAAATAGAAACTCTGCATATGCTTGCACCTGTTAATTATTTATATTTTATATTAATTAATATTGCTTTTGTGCAATAGATGAATAACAATTTATTTGTTTTAGATATTTTATGTTTAGATATTTCTATTTTGCGGGAGTCTCGTAAATCATTTTATTCTCCCACATCCCGCAAACACAGCTCGCAGCAGCACTCGCCCATCTTCTAGAGCAGGACTCTAATCCACTGGCACTTGACTCTCTCTAGATCATAAAACACTGTATTCTTTAAGCAATGTAATGCTGCAGTAAAGTATAAAGACTTTGGCTTGTAACTATACTCTAATTACTACTTTGAAAATTATAACGTGTTAAATTACTTTGTTACTTAAAAAAGTAATCAAATTACAGTAATGGGTTACTAAGTAATGCTTTACTACCCAACACTGCCGATGGCAAATGAGAAAGTATTATAATGTTTGCCTTTCTATTACTAACAATATAAAAGCAACTGTTATAATACATTTTTGTATACATTTTAAATCCTTTGTTCTATCTGATTATTAGACAGACTTCTATCTGTGGCAAAACTGTTAACAACAATAACGAACAAGAGGGAGAATGTGAACAGTGTGCACTAAGGCGCTACGCTCAGGCGCTACGGCTCATCAAAATAAAAGTCCTGCCACAAATACATCGGTCAAACAGGAAAACGTATCGGCCGATGGCGATATTTGAAAAATACCAAATATCGGCCGATATATCACTACTACTATATTGCAACTACTATAAATGAACTATACCAAGGTCACATGTCTTTGACGTCACCAAATACGAGCCCATAATCCATAATAATGCTTCCTCAAATGAAAAAGTCCATCCTCTGTTGTCCTCTCACATCAAAATCCACCCACATATTTGCTTTGAACTGTTTCGGTGCTTGATCTGTGCATATTTCTCTCCTGATTCAGACCAGATTACTTTTTCCCTGGAGAAAGCAATATTATGAATAGAGGACTCATATTTTAGCAATGGTTTGAAGTTTAAAACGTCTTAATGATGGATTTGTTTCTTACAAACACATAGCTTTTTACCTCTCAAGATTATTGATGGACTTGAGTCCTGTGGATTATGGTGATGATTTTATCAGCTTTTTGGACTCTCATCTGATGGCACCCATTCACTGCAGAGGATCCATGGCTGGGAAAGTTAATGCCAAAAGTGAATGGAAAAACAATACTGAATCAAACCTGTTTAGCCAGAGCACTGCATTAGACAGGCCTGCACAGATTTCACATTGACCTTTAAAACAGCCACTAATTTCAAGCTTCAGACTATAACTTGAACAGAAAGCCTTTCAAAATGTGTTTGTGTGTGTGTGTGTATGTACAGTATGTTTAAAAATGTCTTTCTGCACTAAATCCTCGGGAAACCTTCAGTTTAAAGCTTTTAAACCGAGGGCTCAACACTACCTGTCATCTCTCAACCCTACAGATTGATGGCGCTTGTGGAGTTATTACACACATTCACACCACACACACTCACACGTACATGAATATAGAGCAACATGTTATGACTTATCTACCACACAATGAAGGGAATGTGTGACAAAGATTTTGCATAGCATTTACACTACTGACAGATTAGAAAAGGACTTGCAATGTACAGCATTTACATAAGAGAATACATAATTTAATTGATGCCAGATTTGCGTGTACATCAATCAATTTAAAACAGGGTGGAGCGTTCAGAATTTAATTGAGAATGCTTTTTAAATTCTAATTAAATTCCTGAATTTTAATTGAGACCGCAAACAGGATGCAGAATTGCAATTAAAATTTGAATTGAAGGAAGTACAACTGACATAAAACAAAAAGCAAAAAGTGTAAGTGCAACCAGAAAAGGAAGGTTTGTTAAGACAAAACTTTACATTATGGCTTGACAAAGGCCTTGTTTGAAAGTTTAAATAAAAATTGTATTAAGTGTTTAAGTATGAAAGTTTTATGCACTGAAAACAACTGTGTAGAAACTATTTTCAATCAGAAATTGCTAGTGAATTTGATAAATAATTATAAAGAAACAGTATGTAACACATGAAATTTAATGTGAAATTTTGAAGTAGAAAAACAAATATATACAATAAAGAATAATATATATTAAAATAAATAATTTAAATAATTTTGTTTTTGTAAAATGTACTCCAATAATCCTTTACTTATAACTTAAAAAAAACATTACACTGTAGGTTTGTTTGTTTGTTTTGAAAAAATGTTTATACACATCCTCATATTAATAAATAAACTTACTTTTTGTGTGTCAGGGTGGAAGAATGCTTCCTTTCCCATAATCCATTTCTTTAGAACTGTAATTGAGACCAGTAAGATTAATAATTTTAATTCAACTTCCTGTAGCCCATCATTAATATAATTTAAATTTACTCTAATTAATTTTTTAATTCCATTTTCTTGATTCCATCAGTAAGAGTTTAATAACACAACTTTTGCTCTTATATAAAGTGAATCTGGCTTTGTACTGATGCCAGACTTTATTTTTTATCTTTATTTGTTTATATATGTACTCCAAATAAAAAGTGAAAAAGACATGAAGTGCCTTTAATTTGTACAGTATTTCATTTACTGGCTCATCTATAAATACCATTACCAGATGGCTATTTAATACATTAATAATTTGCACATTGATTTTTCAGGAAAAAATGCCTACATTGTGATCTACACATACCAAGATGTAAGATGTCGGTCATTCCACCCACCCATAATGATTTTTCCAGTATTGGCGGCTGTTCAGTGTGAACCATATGAGTGTGTGTGTGTGTGTGTTCATTTATGTGCTAATGTCCTTGTCACCTTCCTTTTCAAAGCATCTCACAGCATCAGCATTCATAATATCACCTCTCATTAACACAGAAAAATTACTGACACAGAGGGAAAGAGAGGCAGAGATAAAAAATGAGAGGAGAGAGAGATCCATAGCGAAAGAGAGAGGCATGAAGAGACTCTTCATTTCACCTCCTGCAATCACTTCATTCATATAAAGAGCCTCTGAATCTCACTCCCATATAGATCCCACAGCTGAGACCCTCTGAACACACTTATGGACAGGTGCTTTGTTTCCAGATCTCAGTCTCTCCGGTGTGGATTACACAACACATGCACGCTACTCATAGACTGCATCCCATTTGGCATACTTCGACTGCATTCTAAAGCTATGCACATCACTGCTGAAGTGTATGGCAGTATTGGGACTCACTACAAGAAGACTGGAACACCATATTCAGGATTTAGGAACCAAATGTGCTCTTCCATGAATCTGATATTGAAAACCTGAAAAAATTGGATTATTCTGTGTTTATGGTGGTTATTATGTAAGCACATTTCTGGCATGGGATTAAAAAAATAATAATAACTGTGACTTTTTATGACACACTTTTTTATTTTTGGGTTTACATTTCACAATTCATTTTTCCCCTCTATTTAATGAAAAATGGTATTTGCAACTTTTTATCTAAAAAACTTACCTTTTTTCACAATTAAAAATTCTGGATTAACACCTCACAGTTGTTGTTGTTTTTTTGCCTACAGAATAAAAAATGCCAATTGTGACTTAATATCTACGAATTTACACTTTTTTTGGCATTTCTGAATTTATATCTCATAATTCTGTGAAAAAAATAATGTACAATATAAAGATTTGCAAGAAAAAAAAAACAGAATTTAGAAAATTGTGAGAAAAAAAAACATCCAAATTGTGAGACAAAAGTTGTGGTAACTCATTGGTAATCTAATCTGTGAGGTAATTGTGAGATAAAACACATTATTTTTATTTATTTTTTTATTTTTATTTATTATCCCATGGCAGAAATAAGATTCCATAGTTTATGATCCTGGTACAAATTTACAAAACAAGTACAGTTTAACCAAAACTAACAACTTTCTTGATACATATAGCACTAGCATACATTTGAAAAGCTCTCACAAATCTTTTTTTTTTTTTTATCTAACAGCTCTCATGCTATTATGTGTTCAGACATCATTTGACCTACTGCTGTTTGCATACTATATAGCTAGTAGATAAGTGTACATACAGTATTCATCCTCTCCAATTTATTGACAGGTTGTGAGTAATATGAAGCACAAAAATACTATCTAACAGTAATTTTAATGTATTTTATGCTTGCATACTACATAGAAGGAACAGTTTACCAATGTAAATACAGCCAAACACAGGCAAGCTCATACCCATATCCATTGTTTTGAGGTGCATTATAAACACTAAACAACCCCTAACCCTAAAATACACCTTTAGACATCATAGATTTTAATTAACAAACTACTTGCCAATTTAGGAAGCTTTTGGCTTGTAGCAAATCCAACTAAATAATGTTCAGTAAGCTTTGCTGTTCTTTAGGGGATATTTAGAGAAATCCCAAGCAGGCTAACAAAACACAAAGACCTTCCTTTGACTTTTGTTTCTAAATTAAGCTAATTATAATGACTACAAGACCTTTGAGGGGACATTTGGTACTGATATAGAAAGCAAAACACACACACGAGTGTCCCAGCAGCAGAAGGAGATGCAGCGGAAAAACTCACGTCGCGAAATTTGTTCCAGTATTTGCTTTTGTCGTACTGGGACACGGTGCTCATCCACTTATCATTGTCCAGGGGGTTTCCGTCACTGCGGCCGGTAACGGACACCGTCAGACCCACCAGAGACACGAACAGACCGAGACCCAGCATCATCTGGAGGAGAAAGAGAGAAAGAGAGCAGGGGAAATTATCTGCGGGGCACTTGAGGTAAAGACGTCAAGCCTTTTTGAGTTTGAGAGGACTTCGTTTTAAACACGCCCAAAATATAAAATATTAAAAAGCTCACTGTCTGATTCTTATCTGATAAACAACTCTAAGAGCCTCGGAGGAAGGGCGCGGATTATCTCTGGATTATAAATCCGATGAATATGTCCATCTGATATGATTAATCGTCCCTGAGGAATGAAGAGAAAATCTGACAACGGACTTTAACGGTCGCGCTTCCTGCGCGCGGCTCCTTCAGCGCGAGCTCCACTGGCGTCTGCGTTAATTGGCTTCATTTGATACAGACGTTATTCATCATTCGCTTTTACTCACCTCAAGACGGGACGGTTCTCTGCTCCCGAGCGGGTGACTGGAGACCAGGCGGGACCGTTAAGTATCCGAGACACGGGAGGGAGAGTGAGTGGGTGAGTTTCCTCAAATCCTCTCAGCTGCTACACTGAACACAACCGGGAGAAACGGACCCGTGTAACGGAACGGTAAACGACTCCGCCCACTACGCACAGTGACTCCGCCTACTTTCGCTCTCGCGCGCGCGCTCTCTCTCTCTCTCTCTCTCCCTCTCTCTCTCGCTCTCTCTCTTCGCCAGACTGAGTGACTCGACGCCACAAATGATAATCACGTGACCAAAGCTCTCATTACTAAACCAAACGCAGTTGTTAGATTTATCAAAACCTTTGTATTATAACGACAAGGTTGCAGTTTTGTCGCTCGCACATAGACTGCGTCCCAAATGACGCACTATACACTATGCACTATGAACTCAACCATGTAGTGTATGAATTTGATAAGGTTATTTTGTCATTAATAATCGGAGTCTGATAGCCCCTTCCCCTCGCGACGTAATTAAAGTTGCGACAGTTGGGTGCATTAAGTGTCCAACGTTCCACACTTAATTAAGTTCATCATGCGGTTATTTAAAGTGCATTTTTTTCTCTTCTTTTTTCTTCTTTTCTTTAGTGGGAAGTATGGGATTTGAGACCAAGACTTTCAGTCTCAGAATTGATGTAGAACAAAGGGAGTGGTGCATTCACTCGGGAATAAACGCGGATCGGGGTGTGTTGGAGGTAATACGCAGGTGTTGACTTTAAGTTGTAAAACATCCAGTGCTGTGCGGAGGGAATCAATACACGCTCCCTGATCACTGCTAACAAATTAAAACCAGCCTCGGTTTTCATTTGGAATCGGCCTGTAATGGCTCTGAGCTGCCCGCTGTACACTGCAGCGAATTCAGCTGCGGGGAGAGAGTGTGATGGGAATATTGGCTCATTTTTAATTAAAGAGAATAAATAAGTCAATAGATTAAGCTCATTAGTAGTAAACATAACGCGCGAGACGGATATTTGCAGGTGTTCCCCAGTGAGGGAGCTGTCCGTTCAGCACCACTGCACTTACGCCAGCTTTGTACCCTGCAAAGAAGCCGCTTCTAATGCATGTATACACCTTATTGTGCAATGCTGAAGTACACTGTTTTTCTTGAATGTGCGAAGTTTCCGACTAGTAAATAATTAGAAGAATAACAAAGTGGTGTAAATGGTGAATTTGCGCTACGTCTTGATAATATATTGAAATAATATTATAAATACTGCTTTGGAATAATAAAGATAAGGGAAATAAAATAACTAATCAAGCGAACAGGGAACGTTCTCAGAACGTTTTTGCAAAGTTCTGTCAAAGTTATAAACTAATATTCTTAATATATCGCTAACAGAACATTATTTAAAGTTAACTGGGCTGCGTTGATCGTAGCTCCATTGGTTTCAATGGGTCTACGGTGTATTTAAGCTCACGATGCTTTTGGGAAACGCAAAAGTGTAAGCACAAAAATAATTATTTTTATACATTATGGAACGTTTTTGGTTGGATGTTTATCTGTTTAGGGGCCTTTTAAAAGTAAAATTGCCATAATGTTTGTTTGTTTGTTTGTTTGTTTGTTTGTTTGTTTTTTTTTGGGGGGGGGGGGGGGGTAAATATAATAAAATGGAACATTCCCTGAATGTTGTCTTTAACGTTCACAAAAACCTCTAAAACTAGTTTAAAAAACTTTGAATGTTCAAAGAAAGTATCATTTTCATAACTTAACCCGCAAAACTACTAATGTAGAAATAATCTTTTGAGACTCATTCCACAAAATGGGTGCCTTTTCAAAACTATAAAAGGTTTAAATCATTCCATTCCAACCAATAACGAAGTGATAAAAAGAGGAGACACTTACTTGTCCTTGAAGAGTTCATACCCTGAAAGGATGGTGGTAATATGGCTGTTTTATATGAATTTATTTATTTAATTTTATTCTATACTGTATTGTATAAAAGCAGGGCTGACATGCAACATGGAGAAAAGGCACTAAGCTTTTTTATGCACTAAAATGTAAAGTGAGGGAAAAAAGCTAAAGATATATACCCACCTCTGAGGTAGATAAGAGCTGCATTAATCTGACTTTTATGCAGCATTGAATATGTACACAGAATTTGTAGCAGCCTTAACTCAATTGTATAAAGACAATTTAGGGAGCTCTACTTTAATACGTCATGCTGGACATTTTAAAACAACTTAATGCAATATAATTTATCAATAAAGGCATTGTAATGGAACTAATGACAGTTGAGTGTGCATTAGTGCATCAGCACTACAGTCACACAAACTCAAAAGTCTTGTTGTGACTGGTTAAATGTTTGTCCTGGTGGTAAATATAAGGTTGGCAGTTCTAACCTTGCAGTGGCTGATTCATGAACTGTCATCATTAAAACACTGAATGTCTTGTGGCGAGACGCTCATGGACAGGAGACAGTAGAAATCCAGCTGAATGACATGCAGACAAGAGATGCATTAAATTATAAATGAGAAAAACGCTGAGCACACTCACAAAAGATAATTTTAATTGAAAACTTTCCCTTGTGCACTGGGGTGCAACGCCAAAATATTGAGAGCGGTTTCATATTTCTCTCTGCTGAATAAAAGCAGCTAATTATTCATTTACCACACAGTATATTTATTTAACAGAGAACTCTGCCGAGTTGGTAATTTGCAACATTATGAAATGACAACATTTGCTAATTTCCTAGGAAAAATTATTCCTAGGAAGAGTCTTAATACACAAAACTTAAACTCTGGTAGAGGCAGACACAGTGAAAGGTCGCCCTCTATTGGCTGAGGTTTTTGTGTCATAGAAATCTATTTCAATTTAAATAATAATTATAGTTGAACATATTTGAATCAAGGTTTTGTGTCCAAAAATGACTTCGATTAAAATAAGAATTATTTTATAACTTATTTTAATACAGGTTTTGTACAACAACAACAACAAAAAACTAATTTACATTAAAAAATGATTATTTCATTACGTATTACGTATTTGTCACACAAATGTACATTAAAATAATTATTATTTATTTCATTGAAGGTTTTGTCACAAAAAATATTGTAATTAAAATAATTTTATGATTTATTTTAATGAAGGTTTTGTCAAAAAACCTATTTACATTAAAATAATAATTATTTATTTCAACAAAGGTTTTGTGTCACAAAAATAAATGAAATTAAAATAATTATTTTATATCTTATTTTAATGAAGGTTTTGTCACAGAAACTTAGTTTAAAATAATACTTTTGTTTACTTCACTGGTTTGCACTCTGTCTGCTATGTGCCTTGTGCTGCTTTACTTATCTTTTTTTTTTTACATGACCTATTTGTATATTTGTATAGTTGTACTTTATATTTTATTATCTGCATTAAATGTTCTACTGTTAGTGTTATCTGTGTGCACCAAGGATCTGTGAGAAACGCAATTTCAATTCTCTGTATGTATGTAATTACATGTGGAAGAACTGCCAATAAAGCAGACTTGACTTGACTTGAATGGAGGTGTATTATAAAGCATTATTTACATTTAAATAATTATTTCATAACACATTTTATAGGGCCATATTTATCCTGTGATCATTGTAATTCAGTATTACTTTTTATTTTTTATTAATTTTAAACCAACATTGCTTCAAGTTAATACAGGAAACTGTGTGTTTTTTGGTTCTCATTTAATGGAAGATCCAAATTTAACTGACATTAAAGCATAGTCGTAAAGTATTCTCATATTGGAACAATACATAAAGGAAATGAAGTTTGCATAGAAGAGCAGTAGAGAGAGAAACAGAGGTAGAGAGAGTCAGAGACTTGCATACTAAGTGTGGGTTCTGGCCAGGCAGTCGGTCAGTTCACGCTGAAGGTCACACTTCTCTGCATGTTTCCTCTGAGAGTCACAGCACATCTGTCCTCTCTGTCTTATATGGAAATCATCTATCATGTCACACTTTGATTGGTCCCAGAAGGCCACATGACAGGATGCACAAACCGGTCCCAGGGGCATTATAGGAAGCTCTACATCGGTCATATCGTCCCGTCACCAGCGGTTACTCTTGGCAGCCGCGTCCTCATTCATGATCCGCGGGAGACGGCCGCTCGCACCTCCATCCAGGTATCCCGACTTCATGCTGGACACTTCTGCAAACTTCCTCTTTTTGCTCAAATCTGTTGAGGGGGGAAAGTTTCAAATGAAAACTCAACAAGTGTTTCTATTAATCCACCATGTGTTGAGATGATCAAGTGTGTCAGATTGGTTAATGAGAGTGACCCGTGATGGCGAGGATCATCTTGCGTCGCGCTCCAAACGTGTTCACGCCCACTTCCTTCAAATCCTCATCTGAGAGCGTCAGGAACGTCTGGAAATCGATCTGACAGACCAGAGAACATTCACAGTATGTGTGTTTTTGTGTGCAAATGTGTGTGGTGTGGTTAGACGTTTGACTATCTGTAAATAATGCATTTCCAATTAATGTGTGAAAAAAATAAAAAAATATTTAAATAATTGCACATATCTGAATTGATGTCTGTAATACACTGCTAATATGTAATCATCCTCAAATAAAAGTGCCTTTACCTGAGAAGACAAATGAAAAAAATGTAAAACTCAAGAACAAATATCTGCTAATGGGGTTAAAGGAAAGTTGTATTATTTATTAAAGGCTCTATTTATTGCAAACTCAAAAGTGATCAAATGTAAGACAATTCTAAGAACAATAATACTTTATTAATATTTATTAAGTATCAATATTTTTTTAATTTAATTACCTTTACAATGAAGACATTTAAATAACTGCACATATCTGATTTTCTGTCTGTAATACACTGCAATATATATATAAGATATTTGTTTTATTTGATAAAACATAAAGTCTCGTTATCAAATAAATTTGGCGATTTGCTTCTCAAATGAATGTATCTTCATTTAGAAATGTTTAGATTTTTTGTACTGAATAACATTGCAAAAAACAAGTTTGTTATTCAGTATTTTTGTAGTGTAAATACTGATTTATTTCACAGACAGAGAAGAGTGCAGAATCTAGAGTTCTTCTCATGGAAATCTAGTTTACCTTCTACTTACTAGCTCAAACAAGACTCATTTAAGTATTGAGTATTTAAAGATCTGAACTTTGGCAAACTCACTGACTAGTTCCATCTCAAACCTTTAGACTTGACTTTGTTTCCAGGCAGACTGAAATAAACCTGTGTGCTCTGACTCCTAAAAGCGCTCAGAGCCAGATATGCATCAGACAACAGCAGCGTGGGCGTCTGTGGGTGTGCCGTCTGGGACGTGCATGTGCGTGTGTGTGTGGGTTGTGTATTTACCTCCTGTTGTTGGAAAATGTCGATGTATTTCTCCAGACCCAGCTGTGTCAGTAACTCTATAAGATCGTCTGCGTGGGAGGGACTGGGAGACCTGCCAATCAAATGTCTGGATGCCCCGCCCTCAAAGCCGGTCAGGTATCCCTCAGCTGCAGGTCAAAGGTCAGAACTAAGAAGCTCGTAATATTTTAATTTCCCAGTAGGTTTTAATCTAGAGACGTTTCAGCACAAGTGATTGTTTCACCTTGAAATAAAGCTGCTGGCAGAATTAAATTGTGTAATAAGCAGCTCTCATTAACTAATTTAATCGTTACTGCTAATTAAACACAATATGTCACACCCTCTGCAATTAAAGAGCAGAGGGGTGAGTTTAGCAGCACACTTACTTGTTCGGGAAGCTGACAGACTGTAGGGAGTGAACGAGGATGATGCTGGAGGTGGTGATGAAGACAAAGATCCACGTCTTTCTCTCCAGTTTTCCGAGTCGCTGCCGTTCCAACTGCGCTCCTTCCCACTCTGTGAACTCCAAGACTACAACCAGACAAAAGCCTTATTAAAAAGACGGAAATTAAAACAACTTTTGTTCTTCTGTGAAACTATTATTATAATGAGATTTCTGTTTCAAATAAATGCTGTTCTTTTGAACTTTCTATTCATCAAAGAATCCTGAAAAATGAAATGTATCAGTTTTTACCAAAATATGAAGCAGCACAACTTTTGTACAATTTGGTAATAATCAGAAATGTTTCAGCTTTGTTTAAAAAAAAAAGTATTAAAATTCAGCTTTGATCAAAGGAATAAATAACATTTTACAATATATTTACATAGAAAACAGTTTTTTATTGTAATATTATTTCACAATGTTACTTATTTTCTCCGTATTTCTAATCAAATAAATGCACCCTTGGTGTGACTTCTTTTATAAACACTGAATTATTCCTCTTTTCTCTGCTCCTGATCACTGTCTGCTTTGATTACACAGAGCAGCAAAACATCTGCTTTTGTATTCCACAGCAGACAGGAAGTCATAAAAGTTTGAGTAAATGATGACAAAAGGTTCATCTTTGATTGAACTACCCTTTACAAACAGATAAAGCACAATGGAAAGAAAGCAGCGCAAACAGATTTCAATAACTTTTCAATTTGAATCCTTCACAGGGCTTCACTTATTCTCAGAAATAATGTGATTTAAACAGCAGTAACAATCAAAAACAGATTCAGTCAGCGCTGCAGTGCGGCGCTAAACCGCTTCCATTGAGATCTTTAATTGGGAGAGTCTCATTATCCCAGCGGAGAGGAAATAAGGGAGGAAGTGAGGGGAACAGGGATGTGCTGCTCACTGTGTGCTCATACACGTCTGTGATTGGAGTTCAGAAATTTTTCTCCATGATTACACAGCTCTGAATGACAGACACCTGTGTGTTTGTGTGTGTGTGTGTGTTTGTTCAGACTGTATTCCACTGATCAGAAATGAATCTTTTCATAAACCCATCACACACTCACACAGGTGGGTAATTGTGCAGTCTGTCATTTAGTACAAACACACACACACACACTTGCGTTTAATGTTTACACTCAGGAAATTTGAAGTTACTCATGGAGACCTAACTTTGATTAACTTGCTACAGCAAGGCTAAGATTACTGTTCAAAAGTTTTGGTCTGTAAGATTTTTAATTGTTTTTGAAAGAAGTATGAAACTTTTGTCATAATTTACTCATGTTATTTCAAACCTGTATGACTTTATGTCTGCTGTGGAACAAAAAGCTATGTTATTATGTTACTATGTTTCTATGTTAGAAGGAGATGTCAAAATTTCAAAAGGAAAAAAAAGGAATATTTAAGATTTTCAATGTCTCTGAAAGAAGTCTCTTCTGCTCACCAAGGCTACATTTATTTCATCATAAAAAAGTGAAACATTAATACAATTTAAAATGTGATTTTATGTGAATCTACAGTATTGTAAAACCAATGTGTTATTGACCTTGCATGCATGTAAACCTATTTTAAGAGACTCATAAAACAATATTAGCAACCTTAAAAATGGCATAATAGGGGGCACTTTAAAAGAACAGCATTTATTTGAAACAGAAACTGTCACTTTTAATCAAAGCACAAATAAACAAACCAAAAATTGGTGTATATGGTATATCCTTTGTCAAAACAACTGGATTTTTTTACGTCATGAAGAAAATATGAGTGGTATTTGTTGGTGCAAAACTCACTGATGTGATGCTACTGTGTTGACGCACATGCTGAACTTTGATACAGAGCTTTGAAAAGCCAAATTAGCTTTGTATAGAAACAAAAGTTTATAATATGTCCTCATTTAGAAAGCTAAAAGACTTCCTCCCACCAGCTACGGTCAAAGCACCTTGTTGTTCTTTCATAACATGGAATAAAGTGGCTTTCAAGAACCTTCACCCTCTCTGATCCCCTCTGGTGGAATGAGCGAACATTGTTTGCTCTTTAACAAAGTGCTTATGCTGCTAAGTTACTTTGGTTTAATGTGGGTGCTAAATGCATAAATGTGAATTAAATATTGATGTGAGTAGGCTACCTGCTGGTTGTGGTAGGGTCTGTAGCAGCGGCGGCTCACGGCTCTCAGCTCTTTCACAGCATCAGTGGGCATCGATTTTGAGAAGCCCAAGCCACTCCAGGTGTCTGTAGGGGTTCGAACCTCAGTCACCACGGGCTTCTGCTGCATGGCTATCACACACACACAGGTTTTCACAGATTTAATCACAGCCATTATGAAACCCACACAAATTACACACTCAGAACCACATCCAGATTTACACTGGCATTCAACAGCAGCTCTAATTAAAGTGCGTGCATGTGTGTGTGTGTGTGTGTGTGTGTGTGTGTGTGTGTGTGTGTGTGTGTGTGTGAATCCTCCTGCATTATTAAACACCTGCCACCTAATTAAGCAACTTAATCAAAAGCAGTCATGCAGAGGAATGTGCTGCTACCTTTTTCACATCTCTCTCTCTCTCTCTCTCTCTGTCTCTCTCTCTCTCTCTCTCTCTCTATGTGTGTGTTTGTGTGAGAATGAAGTGGTTTAAATGCGAGTTTATTTAAAAGTCACTCTATCAGTTTCTGGAGTATGTAGCAGGGTCATCATTAACTAAAAGTTAAAATACCATTAAAAATGTAAATAAAATTAACATTAAAATAAATGTTAACAAATAACTGAAAATATTAAATGCAACTTATTTCATTTAAATTAGCTGGCAAAGCATAATTTCTCATTTTTTTATTTAACTTGAAGTGCTAAAATAACTAAAAACTAAAACATAAATAAAAATGAATAAGAAATATAGAGATATTATTAAATAATAACAAAACTGACAAAATATACAACAAAATTACTAAAAATGAAAGATTTACTAATATTAAAATGTAAACAGAAATCTTCTGAAGCATGTTTTTTTTTCAGTAAAAAAGCAACAAGTACACTTATAATGTATAAATGCTTTACAAATTTAAATAATGTTTTATATATTTGAATATACATATATTAATTTGTAATAACATTATATATTAATAAAAATAATTGTATATCATATTTGTATATAGTTGATATATGTAGAATTATGTTATATTAAAATATTTCGTTTTTTGCACATTTGTCACACTTAAAAGTTTCACATTATATTAAAAGTTTCACATTATTCCACATTATTTTAGAAAGCAGTGTTAAATTTAACTAGCCACATACAGCCCTGATTACTATATATATGTGTGTGTGTGTGTGTGTGTGTGTATGTATAAAAAAAGTAATTACCATTTAAATTTTTCTACTTCAAAATCTCTTGTTTAATTCAATTAGTTATTTGTCATTTCTTAGTAATTTTTGGTTAAATTCACTAGCCATTTCTAAGTGAAAACTGTTTTACAGTTAATCCTACATCCAATTGTCTTATAATATAATTCATTTTAAATAATACTATAATTATTGAGTATTGAGTACAAATATTCCTTGTATCTCAATTAACAAGAGGTGCAGAAGTGTCATCACGTCTCGTGTCATCGAGCCAGAATGATCTGATGTCAGGTTTCTCTGTGTGTTTTCGTGTGTGTGACTGTTCATCTGTCTGCATATTCAGTGGGTGGAGTGGCTGCACTCCATTATAAATCTGGCAGCGTGTTACTCTGAAATGGGTCCCTCTATCACCCTCTCTGGCACTGCGTAACGCTTAAATGGCTCCCCTATATCACCTCTCTGGCACACTCCTGCTCTTTAATCCATTTTGAGCTTTATACAGCATGATGAATGTCAAATAGATGGAGCTTGCGGCGACACGAGTCCATCCAGCCACAGCCCACAATAACAATCTGAGCTTAAATCACTCAACTTCAAGCCTTTTCATCTGATACACAAAGAATATACTTTTATGTGAGACATGGAAAATTATGCAGAAAAACGAGCTCACACACTCAAACTTTACTGTAAATACATATATCTTTTGAACTGTCATTATGGCACACCACCACTACCTATTATTATATAACAATTATTATTATTTATAATATAATACAATATAATATAATATAATATTAGCAGTTATCAAATGTCATTTTGCACTAATGCATCCTGAATGAAAAACAAGCTCAGGTTGCTAGAAACTTATTTTTTATAATATAAAAACATACATATTGTATTCTAATAATACAATAATACTTTATACCATTTTATATATTTCTAGATGACTTATTAGTAGTAGTAGAAACAAATAAAAATGTGTTTAGTTATCATAAAATACAGCCACACTGCAAAAAACTGTTTTAAAATTTGCTTCATAATTTCTATTATATATTCTATATGATATTTTATTTTGATTTATTTTTAATATACTACTTTTTATTATATTATATTATATTATATTATATTATATTATATTATATTATATTATATTATATTATATTATATTATATTATATTATATTATATTATTATAAGTTTTTTTTATTTATTAGTATGAGTATTATAAGTTATCAATCATCTTTTCACACTAATATTTATTGTAAGTTTATCCTACAATAAAAAAACATACAAACCTTGAGTTGCCAGAAGCTTCTTTCTCTCATATTCATGATCCTGTTCAAATAAACAGCAAACAAAAGCTGTTTCAATAAAACCAGTAAGACAAAATGTTTAATGTGTGAATTGTAACTGAAAGCTAAATCTGACAAGACCTGTCTTTCTGAAAACTATTAATTAAGAAGATGCAATAAACTTACAACAAGCTGTTTTGTTTTCGTGTTAAAAATGTGAAAGAGCTTTACCTCATTATTAGCGTCCACAGATGGGAATATTCTCAAACTACAGCGTCTGTCTCTGTTCAGATAAAAACCATCCACCTCCACTCTCACTGACCTGAAACACACACACACACAGAGAGAGAGAGAGCTTCATTCAGTGCTGTAAATCATATTCTCGAACCAGAATCTGTTCAGGACAGATTTTTTTACCTCTCCGGCGTTTGCAGCGGGTTCGGCTCTCTCGAGGCCTCTGATTGGCTGCCTCTCCTCGAAGAGACAGCCGGCTTGACGATGACCTCTCTGACCTCTGCATGTGGCGTGACGCAGGGCTCCGTCTCTGCTTGTGTCGGCTGATCCTCGGTCTCTGGAATCTGATACAATTACATGATCAAAGTTTACTGTTTACAGTCAATCAATGTAAATTACTTTAGCATTGTATTACATGCATATTTAAATAGAAGATATAGAAGTAGCATATAGGTTCGTACAATCACCTCGTCAATTAGTATGATAATATAGATTTCTACATAACTACAACTATACAACTTTCTACATACTGTTTGAGATACTGTATTGCATATCACAATTCAAGGCATTCAATGAGACTTTCCATTTCTTTCATTTGTGAAGTGTCAAAGGAACTGGATATTACATCAACCATGATTTATTACATCTCATTTAACTCATTATTTGACTAGAGTAGACATTTTTACAAAAATCTGCATGTAAAAAATACAGAATTACCTTATTTCAAATGACTATTTTTTTAATACGGTGAAATTATTATTATAAGTCAAGCATATTTTTATTCTCAATTCTATTGATCATAATGAACCTGAAAATTTGAGTTTTAAACCGTTTTGTTGGTAATTCCAATTATTTCTAATTCTCATTACATTTGAACAATAAATATGAATAAGAATATTCATATTTAATAATACTTTGAAGTATTAAAATCAGCATGAAAATTTAAATCAGCAAATAATACACCTATGATGTATGAATACTTTACCATTTTAAATGCTATTTTATATATTTCAATATTGAAATTATTATAATAATATTTTTTATAATTTAATAACTAAAAAAGTCAAATTTTAATAATAAAATTAATTTAGATATAATTTTAGTAATTATATTTTATAAATAAAACATTCTTCTTATTATTATTTATGTATTTTATTTTATTATTTATCTTATTTTATCTGAATTATGGGGTCAAACACGTTCTAGACAGGCGATATACATACAGTACAGTACAGTAAACATCATGTTCATCCAAACCTTCTCTAATTTGGATTCCACTCCTTTGATTCCTATCCTTCCATCTTCTGAGGAAACAGCCAATCCGGGAGGAGGCAAGGGGCGGGGCTTCCCAGAGAGAGACCCAATCATGGCATCAGGAGAGGGCACAGCACCTGAAGATTGACACAAAAGATGAAGATTGGAAAAAAGATTGGTGCAAAAAAACATACCATTCATTTAGCAAAACAAACACGCATGAGTGGAACTAAAGAGGATGAAGTGCGCGTACACACACACACACCTGTCTCAGCGAGGCGCAGCTGCTGCATTAGTACATTGATCCAGTAGCTTGTGATTCCATTATTGGCCACCAGAGGGTCCACCGGGGTCTTGGTCATCATGTTAACCTCAGTGGAGTCCAGGCCCAGCAGCAGACGTCTGGCCTCGTAAAGACTGCCGATGTTCCTCTCCAAACCTTTAACGACCACCGACTGGAAACAGACACTTTAAAGAGTTATCATTTAACACCTCATATGGAAAAAATTATAACAACAATCATAATAATAAATAACAGTACAATAAAATATACTTATACAGTGCATTCAGAAAGTGTTTTAAATTTTATGTTGCAACTTGATATTACAATTTAAGTATGTTTTTTATTATTAATTAAAATTACAAATTTAAAGAAAGTATATATAATTTGTTTAATATTAAATTAATAAAATAGTATAATATGTTTGAATATTGTTTTATGCATTTGTATATTACATCAGTTATAATCATTATATTCTTTCATTTCCTATTAGGAATATATTATATTTTACATATACTTTTTATCATACAATTTTACAGTGTTGTTTTTATAATTATGGGGTGAAATATAACCAAGACATGCTTTAAGTGTTGCAAAAAATCTAAATAAAATTTAGCAGGAGAAAGCAAGCATTGGCATTGAACCTTGATCCAGAACATTGATTCACTCTTGAATAAATGTTAAAATGTTGGCTGTACAAGGTCTGTATTACCTCACCATACTAGCCATACTACTAAACATTGTGTTTAGTGCATTTTAACTCAAAGAACAGTACATTAAAAACAGTATGTCAGCAGTGTATGAATGGTGTCATATTTTTGGTGAATAATGAGCCATGCATGGCTTTTGCTCTAATATGACCAATACCCAAAAAGTGAAATGATGAAACATGTGAAGGTAATGGATGCAGTGAGTTTACTGCTGTCAGTGTGAAAGGCCCTGAAGATGATGGGGTTTTAGGAAATAAAAGAATGTACTGTAATTGTAGTCTATGAATTTGTATGCATGACTTTTCTCCTGAGTGTTTGGTGACAGGTGCATTGTGGGAGCTGTGCTGCAGTACCTTTGCTGTCTGCTTGACCTTGGGTTTGACGCTGATAAAAACACCCAGGTTCTGCATCATCTGAGCGAGTTTCCGAGGGTCAGACTCTCCCTCGTCCTTCAAATCAAACAGCAGGCAGACAGGCAGACAGTCCTGAATGAGAAAACACACACACACACACACACATCACATCTTACCAGCAGGAGACCAACACATGGACGGAGTCTCATCCAGATGTGTCACATTCATTCATCTCAGAGGAAATGTACTTCATGATAAAGCATACTGTGTGTTGTAATGCTGTCAGAATTGTGTTCTATTATAACATTAAATGACATTTGCTTTGATATTTCCTAATGCAATTACTTTTAGACTTTTGTAACTGCGACACACTGCACATGTTGTCTGGGGCCACAGTATATAATGACTGAATGATAGAAACTTCTTCCCGAAACATTACAAATTCTCTATTTTAGTGCTATCAAACAATTAATCACAATTAATCGCATACAAAATAAAAGTTTTTGATTGCATAATATATTTGTGTATTCTTATTAGGTATATATTTAATAAAAAATGTATGTTTACATATTAAATACACACATATATATATATATATATATATATATATATATATATATATATATATATATATATATATATATATATATATATATATATAATAGAAAATATTAGAATATTTATAAATAAATGTATAAACGTAAATATTTTAAATATATATACTGTATGTGTGTGTATTTATATATATATATATATATATATATATATATATATATATATATACACACAGCACACATACATATAACGTAAAAAAAATCTTATTTTGGATGCGATTTAATTGTGATTAATCGTTTGACATCACTACTCTGTTTATTGTGTATATGAAGTATATATTTTGAAAATATGTACATGTATTCACATGTATATATTTATATTCAGAGAATTTATATTATATACTGTATAAATATATTTAATATATAAGCATAATATATTTGTCTTAAATATGTGCATGTGTGTATTTTAATGCTGTCAAATGATTAATCATCTTTGTTAATAAATACTAAATAGTCTTTGTTAATAAATACTAAATAATAAAAAGTTTTTGTTTACATAATATATGCCTGTGTATATTTATTATGTATATATATATATATATATATATATATATAAACACACACACATACAGTATATATATTTTTTAAAAATATTTACATGTAATTATACATATAATTCATATTATATATATATATATATATATATATATATATATATATATATATATATATATATATATATATATAAATTTAATATATAAACAGCATATTTTTTATATATATATACAAGCATGTGTGTGTATTTATATATACATAATAAATATACACAGGCATATATTACGTTAACAAAAACCTTTATTTTGGATGCAATTAATCATGAGTAATCATTTGACAACATTAAAAAATATTTTATTATAATTTATTTTATGTAAATAAAATATTTTTTTTCTATTTTATTTGGATCTATTTTTATTAGTTTTAGTTTAAGATAACAACACTGGATTAACACTTTTACTTATTTTTAAATATACTTAACTTATGAGTCTTTTCTTTTTCAATTTATTATTACAGTTAGTTGACAGAGCAACATTTCTCATTTTCATTTAGTTTTGCTAGAAGTAAAGACATTTACTAAAACTAACACTGAAATTTTAAATAATAAAAATACAAAAAAATAAGATAAAATAAAAAATATTAATAAAAACTATTGTATAATTTTTACACCAAAATAACACTGTATCTGACTTCTTGTGACCATTACATCCACAAACTGATCTCAACACACACAGGTCTGTACCATGAGCTGCTGTCGAGCGACACACACTCCGTCGGCCGTGCCCTGGATCAGCAGCGAGGGTGTGTGCTGCGGAGCGCTGAGGTCAGGGAGGATGATCTGAGTGTGTGTCTGATGCATGATGGTCAGGAAGTTAGCTCCGTTCTGACCCAACAGGAACAAGTGCTGCTGCGAGGTCACGTCCAGCTGTGTGCTCACCATCACCCCCGTTACCCCGGCCAGCGCCTCCGCACCCAGCAGCAGCTCCATCAGGACGCAGGTGGCCTTCTGCAGAGGTCAAAGGTCAGTTATTGATGCTGCATGCGGCGCTGTGAGGTGTGTGAAGGTGAGCGTCACCTTGACGGCGGCAGCGTTTCCCTGCGTTCCTCTCACGCTGCAGGTGCTGCAGTAGAGTTTGGGCTGCGTCCTGAAGCTGACGCTCACTCCGAACGCCTGAGCCACGTGCTGAATCACCGGCGAGCCCGTGTCACACACCACACCTCCCACAAGGGTCACAGGCAGGTCAAAGGTCAGCACCAGGGGCTGCAGGTCCTGCAAATCCGATTCACACACCCGTAAAACACATATTTCAATCTAAATATATGAATCTTGAATAAAAAGCCATATATCTGAATATAATGAATATTTATTAGAATGAGTCAATTTTTTTTTTATTATTATTACAGTTCAGTATTTTTTTAAATGTAAATCAAAAAAGTAGCATGACAAATACTAGCATAATGTAAAAAAACTTTAAAACTTTATCTTTTTAGACTTTTATATATAAATATGTAATATTATATGAATATATTAATATTGATATTAAAATTAAAAATTTTATGTTATATAATAATTATATTATATATTAATAATTTATTTTAATCTATGTATATTATTTATATTGTAATTATTATGTTAACTAAATATTAAAATGTGTTAAATTATCACAAAAAATATGAAAATTAAAGTAACTTAATGATATATACGCACACACATATATATATGTATATATATAAAAAAAATTGCATCCTAAAAGTTAAAGGTAGCATAATAGAAATTACCATAAAGTATAAATACTTAACAAATGTTAGGGTTAGGATTAATTATTTATATATTATAACGTATTATTTTGCAATATTATATTAATAAATTCAAATTAACATTATGATATAAAATTATATATGATGGTTGTAAGGGTTATAGTCATCTAAATATAAATAAATATTATATAATAAAAATATGAAAATATAATATAAAAATTAAACTTATTTTATTTCAGCTAGCTGCCAAGGCAACACTTCTCTTTTTTTCTTCTCTTGCTAAAATAACAAAAACTAAATTAAGTAAAAACTAAAACAGATATTATAATAGATATTATTTATAAAAAACACACAAACAAAAACTGATCCGAAAGAAAAATACAACACAATAATAATGAGTGAAAATATTGTTTTCAGTGATGTGCAACCTATACACATCAGTTGACACCTCACTAAGTGCATTTTATGACCCTTTTATGCTCTTGATCTTTCTCTTTCTTTCTTTCTTTCTTTCTTTCAGATTATGAGGAGAAAAACAACCAAGACACATCTCAATCATAAAAATATTTTAAAATAAATAAATAATCTTACTATATGAATACTGATTATAAATTCACATGTTGAATTCACATAAATTCACCTGTTTGGTATGTATTGAATATTAATGTTAATGCGACACTGACCCGGATCTGTCTCCTGGCGGACTCCACCCCCTGAACCGGCCCAGCGATTGACACCTGCAGGTATATACTTACTTATATTTTCATCTAAACCTCAAATGAATCATGTAGTATGTACAGCAGTATGATACAACAGTGAGGGAAGTGAGCACCTGGTTGCTTTTTTCTCCTGCGCTGTTGTTCCGGTTGGAATCGGGGAAGTGAATGTGGCAGGAAGTGTCCTCCATCACCTTCTTAATGTTCCCGCCTCCTTTCCCGATCACATGAGAGTGCTCTGTGTGTGTGACGTCCATCTTCAGGGTGACTTTATTCACCTGTGCACAGGTGGGCTGCTGTAAGACCGCCACCGGGCAGATGAACAAGAAACCAAAGAAGCTCAAGCCTCACCTTAGTCTCTAGAAGCTCCAGAATCATGCGTTTGGCCTCCAAAACGTTTGCTCTCTTCCCCTCCACTTTCACATGAGGATCTGAACAGAAATACACAAATCCTCACAATGCATTTTCACTTCTATAACTCCAAACTACTCATTATAAATTACTCATCATAAAATTATAATAAATAATAATAATAAATACAAATTAATAATGATAATAATAATATTAATAATAATAATAATATGAGTCATTTTCTATATACATCTGATTACGTCCCCAAAGGAAGGTTTTGTCATATTTATCTTACTACACAAATATGTCCCCAAACCAAATCTTGTTTACGCATAAAAACCAAAGCACACTTTGGGCTTTAACCCATATGACATTAGCTTAAACCTCATCTGCATATTCAGACTTCAGTCAGGTAAGATGTCAATAATGGCAAAAGCAATTGCATTTGACTAGACACCAGGAATACAGTGAATGGGTCATGCTTACTAGTTTTATGACACCTTTATGGTGCTTTGGAACTTTTCAGTCATTGTATGTAAAACAGCAGCCTGGACATTCAACTAAATGTCTCTTTTTAGGTTTGGACCAACATAAGGGTGAATAAATGATGACAGAAGTGTGACAGCTCTCACCTTTTTTTGATTTGGCACCGATCTTCAGCTTGGATGGCCATTTCACCTGTGTGTGTGTTTCTCTCATCACCTGAGACAATGAGTGTGTGAGGAAGAGAAACTCATATTCAAAAGACACTCAGTTTGCATCTTCACACCCTTCATTCAACAGAGACAATGGCTCATTAGCATCTCAAAGCTCTTAGTTTTGCCTTCACAACAGCAAATCTGTTCTGTGTGTTTGGGACAAAATCACTGTTGTGACTTTTTTTCTCTTTCCTTAATTAACAAGAGCAGAAACTCGCAAAAAAAAAAAAAAACATGCACACGTTTGTTGATGTCTGCAGATGACAGACGCTTTGACAGGATTATGAACATTTAAATATGAAAATGTGAATGAAGCCGATATCAGGAACTGATCAAAGATGAATTCATATCAGAGTAATTATAACCATAAAACACATTTTCATTACTTGAATTAAAATATACTAAATCTTAAATAGAGTTAGATAGTGTTAGAGTTAGATCCCAAAGCAACATTTTAATTTTTTAGCTGAATCTGAGTACTAAAACAACTACATATATTTAATCTAAAACTGACATACTACAAAAACTAAAACTTACTATATACATAATTCAAATATGAACAAAAAAATGATCAAATATCAATGACAATCATAATATCAATAATATTAGATGTTTAATTGAACTCTTTTGGTTTCTCACCTTCTGGAAGAACTCCTCACCTGTCAGTCCAGAACCTTCTGCACGAGCTAAAGACAAAGAGAAAGAATGATTTATACGCCATATTTTATATTAAAACATTATAATAAAATTATAACAAAATGTATTTTGTAAAATATTTCATTATATATAATTAATTATACATGATACAATATATAACGGAATTTAAATATTACATTACATAATTTGCATTTATAAAACAAAATTTTGTTGATATTTTGTGCTCTGTTTGCAGATTTTCTATAAAGTCTGTTTCTAAAGTATCCTATATGTCGACAAATAAATATACATTTGGAGACAAATACATAAATACACACATATACGTTTTACCAACAATGTAAATGGTACTTAAACAAATAAACAGCTGTGTGCTTTTGTAAATAATAATAATAATAATAATAATTTTACAATTAAATGGTTTAATCACATTGCATGTTTTGTACTCATAATAGCATATTTTGTTCTTATTGTGCCCTGTTTTAACAATTTATTCTAAACTATATGTAGACAATATATAGGCATATGATACATTATATGCTTAACATTAAATTGGAATGTTACTGAAATAAACAAATAAATAAATGAAGTTACAGTGTGTATTTATGGATTGGTTTGCTAAATCTCTAAAGAAACTACACAACACAAACATTTAATCTCAAACAGACTTGTAAAGGCTGTGTGTGTGTGTGTGTGTGTGTGTGTGTGTGTGTGTGTGTGTGTGTGTGTGTGTGTGTGTGTGTGTGTGTGTGTGTGTGTGTGTGTGTGTGTGTGTGTGTGTGTACCTGGTACTCATTACATTATGGGAACCAAAAATATCCACAAGGATAGTTTTACCAGCCGTTTTCACCTTGTGGGGACTCCATGAGGAAACCAGCTTATAAACCATACAGAATAAAGTATTTGTGAATCTAAATCAGCAGAAAGTTTTGTGTGAGGGGTAGGTTTAGGCCTAGGGTTTAGGTAAAGAGATATAAAATACAGTTTGTACAGTCTGAAAACCATTGTGCCTATAGAGAGTGTCTCTCTCTCTCTGTGTGTGTGTGTGTGTGTGTGAGGATGGTAAAGTTAAACACATTTGCCCCAGAGAGACATTTACAGGGTTAGGGCGAACATCCCTCCTTTCATTAACTGCTCTTCATCGCTACGGGTTACACGGCTCTGCAAGCAAGAATGACTGAACAACCAGCGTGTGTGTGAGTGAGAGTGTGTGTGTGTGTGTGTGTGTGTAAAAGAAAAGGCCCCCAAAGCTGCTTCTGAGAAACGGCGTCAAACAGCAAAGTTATGTTAGAGCAACCGATGCTGACGCAAAACTAATTCACCTCCCTGTGAAAGAAGCAAACACAGCGAACTAAAGACACAATGAGCAGAAACACAGACAACTGAAGCAAGAATCACTGTTAAAGTGGAGTGTGTGTAGTCCAAGTGTTTGAGATCCAGACACGAGCGATTCCTCAAATCATGTGCGTTCATGAAGAGAGCTGTGCTTGCTTGGTAATCAGAGGCACCTTTTTCCAAAAACAATACTAATGTTTCTAATTCTAAGGAACAATAGGTGAAAGATCTGCTGTGAGGTTCATCTTAAAAGTGAACTCCTCCCATAAGTCTGATGAGCACTGAAGGAATACCTCTGAACTTCTATACCAGATCAGCACAAAAACATCTTTGCTTTCCTCCCTGACAAGCTCAATCTGTCACTCGCTCTCATCTCAGAGGGATTTGAATGTCAACTTCAGCTCGTGTTGATGAATCGTGGGCAGTTAAACAGGACTCCAGAATCTTCCTGGACAGCTCATGATAACAGATCATTAAACCTGTTCATCACAGCAGAAGCGCCAGACAAACAGGCCACATCTATCTAATGCTGCCTAACATCACATCTCAGTGCATTCAGAAGGGCATTTTGCTGGAAAACCATGACACCATGACAGGTGGCTTTCTAGATGGGTTTCATTTGCATGCACAGGTTAATGAAGCTTTTTCAGGAATAAATGTACAGAAAACCATGACAGATTACTGTCATCGATCATACACTGACCATACAGCATGAGCTCCAGCTTCTTCCGGTCGATCCGGAATCTCTCCTCCACGCACTCCGGGTCTGAAGGCTCCTGGAGTTCAGATCCTTCATCCTCCTCGTCCTCATCCTCCTCCTCCTTCTTCTTGTTCTGGTTTTGCGGGGTCTGGTTCTGGTCCAGCTGCGGTCCGTCGCAGGACTCTGGTTCAGGACACTCTGGAACAGAGCTGCACGTCTCTGAGGCTGCCATAGTGAGAGTGTGTGTGTCTGTCAGTGTGACCAAGGAAACAAGAAAAAGAGGGGCCCTGACACACACACACACACACACCTCAGAACAGAGCAATATAGCATATCACACCCCTCTAACAGATCACATGACCACAGGACAATCTCAGTGAGACACAGCTAAGAAGTTCTGTATCACTGTTGTTTCTCCTAAAATAAAAGGGGCTCAAATGAGTCACTACCCAGCTAACAGAGAACATTCTCTCAAAGTTCTGAACAGCAACGTTAATGGAATGTTTGCTCAGCGTTATCTAGTCTTTAATAATGTCAGCATAAAAAAATGGAATTACTTTTTTTGGAATGTCAATACTTGTTTCAGAATGTTCATAAACATTTAAAAGTAACATCCCCATAATGTTTGCAATACAATCAAATGTAATATTCAGGGTGGAATATTCAGCACTGACATATCTTAAAATCTGTCATCGTTATCGATTTGTATCAGGATGCACACCAGTATATATATATTTTCTAAAAGGCACATTAAAAAAACTCTTTGTAACACTAGTATGGTGACCATTTCTTACTATTAACTAGTTTGCATGCCTATTATTAAAGAGAAAGTACGGAGCCCCGCACATGACATGCAGGAAAAAATATTAGGCTAAATCGTGTGCATGATTTACTAATTCATTCCTTCAATGTACTAAAACTTGCACATGATTACTATAGTGTTCCCTCGATCTACTATTGCGCTCACTCGATTTATAAATTGTGCGCACGATTTACTAATTCGTTCCCTCGATTTGCTAAATCGTAAATAGTAAATCCAGGGAACGCAATAGTAATTGTGTGTTTAAAAGTTTTAGCACATTGAGGGAATGAATTAGTAAATCGTGCGCACAATTTATTTATTTTTTCTTGCATGTCATGTGCTCCGTAAGAAAGTTCACCCAAAAATGAATAATCTGTCATTAATTACTCACCCTAATGTTGTTCCAAACCCGTAAAACCTTTGTTTGTCCTCGGAACACAAATTAAGATATTTTTGATGAAATCCGAGAGCTTTCTGACCCGGCATAGACAGCAATGGATATACCATGGTGAAGGTACAGAAAGGTAGTAAAAGACATCAATAAAATAGTCCATGTGACATCAGTGGTTCAACCGTAATGTTATGAAGCTACTTAATACTTTTTGTGCAAAAAGAAAACAAAAATAACTACTTTATTCAACAATTTCTTCTCTTCTGGGTCAGTCAGCTGCCATTCACGAGAGTATCACGACTGTTTATTAGTATTTATAAGCACATATTCTGCATGACCATATTCTGCATTCCTAATCTTACCAATACCTAAACTTAACCACCACTTAACTAACTATTTATAAGCAGCAATATAGGGGTTTAGTTTGTTGAGGCAAAAATCTAAGTTAATGGTTTGTTAATTTGACCTTAAATTAAAGTGTGAACATCTGCATATATGTCATCATTTAAAGGCTTAATCCTGGCTTAGTCTAAAGCCTGAAACCATCAAATTTTGAATAACACTACTTCATTCAGTGACATTTTTTAAATGTTAATAATTGTTTAAGAATTTTCAGAAAATGTTCAAAAGTAACTTTTCTACTCTATTCACAAAATTATAATATGGAATGCTCCCTTAATGTTCCAAAAATATAACATTTAAAAAACTGGACATTTGAATAACTTAATGGATCATTAGCAAAACATATTTTTGTTAGCAGGGAAGTTCACATAATGAATTTGAATAACAGCTCAGATGATATTTCATTTTATATGAATGTTCATACCGAGATCCCTAACTTTCAACTGCA